>NW_017731373.1:2813506-2816006 GCF_001890085.2 Hipposideros armiger | reverse complement strand
AGGGTGGTATGGAATGATGGAGGGGACAAGGATGAGGAAGAGGGAGAGGATGATAACAGCAATAATGACAGCAACAATAATAATAAGCAAGACTGAAATAGGATGAATGGTGACAGCTCAGGAATGGTGGGAAAAGACAGGAAATAAGCAGACACTACTGGAGAAGCTTGTGCTGATGGAAAATAAAGTGTCAACAAGTGGAGAAAAGCGGTAACTGGTGAATTTTTTTTTTCCTACTCAATAGCTTGCCTTAAAATAGTAAAAGAATTTGCTATTGATTTTATTTTACTCATCTTAGAAAAATTTCTTTGAGAAGGATGAGCCCTCATATGACATGGTATGATGGTTTCTTTGAGGTTTCCATAGATTTTTCATGGCTGCCAACATTAGTTATGTTGTTTACCATAATTTTCCTTTTAGGAAATGCTGCTAGAAAATTCTTCAGAATCTGGTCATGAAAAAAAGCATTAAATTATCTTAAATTAATACGAAGGAAGAAAGTAAGAACATTCAAGGAAATACCAAAGACAAAATTAAATTCAATATTTTTTTCATGTAACTTTAGCAATTCCGAGTAAAGGGATGACTTGTAAAATCAATAATTTCTCTCTTGCTTGCCTATAGAATCAAATTGGTTTAAAAAAAAAAAAACCAAACAGCCAAACTTTTTACATTAAGCAGAACTGGCATACTAAAATAATTATTTATAAGTACTAACATGTTTGTCTGAAACTGTAGATACGAGTACGCACTCTCAGGCCTGAAAAATGCACTTGGCCAAGTGAGGAAGTCACTGAAACACTGTGGGTTTGGCATCTCGAGTCAAGACCAATCCCTTTGCTATTTGAGTTCATTTATTCTTGGCAAAATGGAACTTCCTGTCCCTAAGAAGAAATATTTTAAAAGTCTAATAAAAATTATTCCAACGTTTTCTTGGACTTCAAAAGGTTCTGAGGAAACATTTTTAGTACTTAAATTTATAGAATATGGTGCATAAGGATTACATTTTCTTATATCTTAAATAAGAAACAATTAGGGTGAAACCAATGGGATGTAGAGTTTGGAGATGCTTGGCAAAGAAGAAATTTACAGAGGAGCACTTTTCCATGAGTTACAGGAAAACACAAAATTTCCAAGGAAGGAATGTATTCTCTCTCTATGAACTCTAGAACTGGGGTACAGCCCTGTGTTTCTTCAGATTATCAAACCCTGAAGCTCACTATCAAGGAAAGCAAACTTACACTAGAATCCACCAGAACTTTTGAAGGTGAAAGCAAAAATACCTTTCTGTTAATTAATGTGGCCTGTTTCCACTACCTCTGCTCATGGAAACAAGCCTCCCAACTCCCCTTCTATGAGGCAAATACATAAATTATCTGTGTAATGACTGTCATTGGCCTGTTCCTATATCAGCAGGCAAAAAGAATCCCGGAGGCCCTGTTGCTGGCATCTTACTCAGTGGGTCATGTCTTCAAGAGATGGAGAGGTTGAGAGTTACTGTCCCAGTAAAGGGTGAGCACCAGCAGAAAGAGCCAAGATCTGAACAGAGAAGCCCAAGAGGCTTATGAGCCTTCCAAGCTCACAGCCTGGGTAGTCTCCATTCTCAGAAGGAACACCAAAAGATGTTGCTGAACTCTTCCAGATGGCCAATCAGGTTATTAATTTTATACTATAGGTCCTCACGTAAGGTCACTGATAGGTTCTGTGACTTTAAGCAAAACAACACATAACCAAACCAATTTTACCATAGGCTAATTGATAAAAACAAGAGTTAAGTTCCTACTGCACATCATCAACATTATAATGAAATAATGTTGAAAGAAATGACATTTTTCGAGGACCTGCTGTATTTTGAATAGAGGGCTAAGGTGTGCATCTTGGAATTTAATTCACCAGATTTTTTTAATGTAATAGATCTTTGTTATCCAAGTATTAATTGTGTAATTTTCTGAAGTTGCCATATTACTTAGGAAAGCAAAAGTCATCATAACATCAAATATTTACTAATAAAAATGTATCCCCACTTTCACAGCCCTCCTGGCTGGGTCCATCCAACACATAACGTCAAGTATTTGTTCATGAGTTTTTCCCCAGAGAGCCTGCTGTTGTCAATAGTGAACGATATAGTGCTAAAACACCGCAAATTGACTGCAAAGGGAAATGCAAGTCCTGCCAAAGATACAGGCTTTCATGGAGCCAGTGCAAGTGACTATGGAGATCTGCATGAATTGCAGGCAAAGGGATTTGCCATTCTGGCCTGGAAGGTGTCTGAATGACAGCCAGCAGAATGGGACTGCCTGTGGCCCCAGAGGTAATCAGGGAACACAGTAGGTGGCTAAGAGGAACAGAGGTGGGAGCCAGAGTTGATGGACTAAAAGAATACACGCAGAACGTGTCAGAATCATTCTGTGGGTATCAGACAACAAGAATAGGCAGTGAATAACACAGACGATGACAAAGATCAAAGGATCTCATTGAAGAGGTTCTCACTGAAAAGTTG
>NW_017731373.1:2748020-2813286 GCF_001890085.2 Hipposideros armiger | reverse complement strand
ATATATATACACATGTATTTGCTGCTATATTAGTTTATAAATATACACGTGTGCACAATATCTATGTTCTGGATAAGTAGGAAAGAAGAGTGGGAAAACTAATTGAGAGTAAACTGAGCTAATATAGAAACAGAAGGAACTCTACCCAGAACAGGGAGGGCTGATCAGCATCCTGGGGACCCCCTTTTCACCATTCTGATGGTCACACAAACTAACCAATAGAAGTAAATTTTAACTGCGTGGTGCAAAGATGGTCCAAAGAAGAGAGCTCATGAAGCAGAATGACTTCCTCACCTCTTAGGAGCTAAAACCTTTAGATCACCCACAGACTACTATAAGATACTAATAAGGGTTACATGTTTCTACCAATGCTAACAGACTAGGTCATTGATTATAATGGAAGGACAGTGGTTAGTACTTGACCTTGTTTGTGTTTGGTCTGTTTTTTAGGCTTTTCGATCTTTTAAGATACTCTAATCTGTTAAACTTGTGATTTTAATTAATTATTTAGAGTGTCCAATTAAATGTACAAGTCTTATTTAAATGTTGTGGAAAATTTATTTCCAAAATAAATTTTATAAGTAGTATGTGAATATATAGTGCAATTGTTTACTTCTTAAAATGCTAATAGTTGGATATTTAGATAGTTAATATTAATAAAGTACTACACAAAGAGATTTTGCATATCTTTCCACACTCAAAAAGCTCTTTGATGGAGAAAAGGCTATCTGTCTATTGTTCATTCTAAAACTAATGCCGAGTTGCAATCTTTACTTGCATTTTATTAAATGTAACTTATTTTGCTAAACTTAATTCTGTTCTTCAAGATAAAGCCCTACATAAATTGGCTTGGACCTGTGGTACATCAGAGTTTATGAGCCAATTAATTTGGGATTGATCTTCCCATGGATTCTGTTTCCAATACTTCCCAAAACAATACTTTTTTAGAGCAGTAAATAGAGAAGGACCTAGTAAAATCTGCTTTGTTTTGTTTTGTTGTTTTGAGGAGGAGGTAGAGGTGAGTAAACTTGTTAAAATGTTCACATAAAATAGATATTGCTTAGAAAATTAACTGAGTCGTCATGAGCCTAAGTAGAGGCTATAATGAAAGTTGTGGTCTCTAACATGTGCAGCAACAAAGCACAAGGCTTCCCTCAGACACACACTGTGGCCGGACGCGTCTGCTCCAGGGTCCCTGACTAGGATCAACAGTCAGGAGACCTGGCTATTGCTCTGCAGTTCTCAGTGAGCACTTTACTTGCTTTTGCCTCGGTTTACAGAAAACACATTGGCAAAAACGTCTCCTTGTTTTGAGGATAAAATAAAAGAGTATGGAATTCCTCTTTTAAAAATATAAAATGCTGTAAACTTTAAGGTGGTTGGAAGCTGTAGTGGTGGAGGTAAGGTAATAAGGGGGGAAAGATAAATAAAACTCCTAAGATGAAAGGATAAATAAAACTCTTAAATAAAACTTAAGTATTTGGGAGGCCATAAAATAATGTGTGAGGGACATTGGTTGGTTAAAAATCCTATATGGTGACTTAAAGCAGCATCAGTAACAACAGAACTTTAATTGAGCAGAATACTGAAAAGTTTATTTCATAAAAGAAGGGACTTCTACAGCCCAGTCAAGACAAGGTCACACTTTTGTTGCTTCATTAGCCACAGCAAGGTCACACTGTTGGTGTGCCATTCTAGTGCCCATGAGGAATTACCACAGAGTGGGGAAGTGCCACCTGGCCCCTGTCTTCCTGCCACAGGATCTGCCCACCCACCACGCTCCATGCATGGGGTGACAGAGATGGGAAGCCCAAAGCAAGCACTGTAATGCATCTATTTGCAAAGAAGATGTCAGCACACAGCAAGTGAGACAGTCTTTGCTCCAGGAACAGTCCCAGAGTTCCCTAAGCTAAAAAGAGAGCTGCATGCACCATCTCCAACTCATGCTGTGCCAGGGCCACCACAATCTCCTCCCTTCTTCTCAGGAGGCCCTGCTCCCTTGCCTTTGGGGAAAGTCGGTGAGCAAACTGGGAGCTTCCCCCAATTTTTGCCTGACTCTGGGTTTTTACATGAGCACCTGCTGCCAGTCAGAGCAGCCCTGTGCCCACCGGCGCCTGGCTCTAGACTGTCACTCCCTGTCAGATCTACATACATCTGTGACCCTGACCTTTCTAATCTGGACCTTGACTTGAACCCAATTGTGTAGAAAGTTCTTGACATTATCCTTATCTTTTCAATGATCCTAAGCATTTTGTAGCACCTTGTAGCAGTTTAAAAATCGATAATTCCATTGGGTAAAATGTTGTTGGGAGCAGGGTATTCACAGTTTCAGAGTATCTCCACATGGGGTCCCCATTCATTCCCACCAGGGAAAGACACCTACCTGTACATGAAGAAACCTGGAGGACACCCTTGCAATGGTTAACTTTATATGACAACTTGCCCGGGCCACAGGGTGCCGAGATAGGAGACACCGTGGTCAAACATTATTCTGGGTGTGTCTGTGAGGATGTTTTGCATGAGATCAACATTTGAGTTAGTAGACTGAGTAAAATGATTGCCCTCCCCAATAAGGGTGGTGGTGCTCATCCAATGGAGCCCTGACTAGAAAAGCTGACCCTCCCTCAAGTAGGGGGACCTCCACCTGCCTGATTGCTGAAATAGGACACTGGTCTTCTCTTGCCGTTGGGCTCACACTGAGAAATTGCTTCATCTTGGGCCTCAAGCCTGCTGGCCTTCAGATTAGAACCTCAGGTCATCAGCTGTCCTGGTTCTCAGGCCTTCAGACTAGGACTAGAACTACATCACTGGCTACCCTGGGTCTCCAGCAAGCAAGCAGTGGGAAGGGTGCAACATCATTCGTGTAATTATTCTTTCCCAAAATGCTTAACCTGAGTCTAATTTAAATGAATTCTATAAAACAGCTGACCCGGGCTCTTTAAAAATGGCAATGCTATGAAGACAAGAAGAGGCAAGGGAAATGGTGAAGGAGACAGAAGAGGCAAGATTGCTCAGTACATAAGGGCCCTTGATTGGATGCTGAATCAGAAAAAAACAAACAAATAAAAACGCTACAAAAGACATTATTGGAGCAATTAGAGAAATTATAAATTGGATTCTATATAGGATAATATTGCTGTGTCACTGATAAATTTATTGGAGACAACGATAATATTACAGTTCCTTAAGGATGAAAGAGATAAGCGATAAAGCAAAAAGGAGAACATTAAACAGTTGATGTCATCATGCACGAAACTAGATGAATTGCATATGTGTTGTACAAGGCTATCAAAATTTCTGTTTGAAATAGTTTTTTAATATAATTTTGGGGGAATACATTTGCACACCAGAGCTGAAATATCCAGTCATTGTGGGCCTCCTGATGTGTTGCTGTATGACACACACAGCCCACCTATGAAGCATTCTTGCAAAAAAGAGGGGGAAAATGGAGCCTGAATGTAACCAAGTCTCATGAGCTAAAACATTCATTCACAGTAATTGTCATAGATGGTGGAATGCGATACATGACACCACAAGGAAGCAGACAAATCTAGAGTGGGGGACATTCTTCAGGACACCTGACCTGGTTTTTATAAGTCCATGGTAGCAGGGAGGAAGAGACAGGATTGTCTAGACCATAAGAGACTTGAGAGGCAAACAATCAAATGTCATATTTGGACCTTGTTTGAGTCAAGATTTGAACCCACCAATAGTACAAAAGATAGTTTTGCGTTATCTGAAGAAATCTGATCATGGATGAAGATGGGATGAGACCCAAGAATTATTGTGAATTGTATTAGGTGTGATAATGCCATTGTGGTAAGAAAATGTCCATATTTTTAAGGAATTCCTAATACGGTATTTAAAAGTTGTTTTAAAAAGCAAATAACAGGCCCAAAATGGAGTTGCTTGCCCCCAGGACAGCAAATCAAGACTTAATTGCAGTTTTCAACCTATCCCAGGAATGTGACTTTAATTAGTCAGTCTGTACTAGTGAGGTAATCTGCATGATAAAACCCTGGCCCTATAGATTGTTGCTAATACCTTCTTTCTCTAGCCTCCTTCTGCCTATAAAAACCTTCCATTTTATACTACCCCTGGAAGCGCCCTTCTAATTGCTAAATGGATGCCGCCCAATTCACATAAAGCCAATTAGATCCTAGAATTTACTTGGTTGAATTTTTTTAACAAAGTGAAACGTCTGGAACTTGTTTAAATTCTTCAGAAATAAAAAAGAAAAATGAATTAAATAATACTGAATCTTGCTAAATGACGCTAATGTTAAATTGGGAGATGAGTATGTTGGGGTTTGTGCATGTTAGAAATTTTCATGATAAAAATTGAATACATTATATAATAAATACGTATGCAACTTAGTCCTTAATCAGCGTTTTTTGCTTTATCAGAATTTATTATTTAATTTTGAACAAGAAACATCAGCATAAGGAGAGTTGTTTTTGAATATTTAGTAGCCTACATCTAGAAAAAAGGAAGTTATTTTCAAGAGATTAGTAGACAGAGAGCTGTGTGGTGATCCCCTGATCCAGAGTCTTTTTGACGCTTGAAATGGAGAACAGCTTAGTTGCGAAAGAAGACAATGAGATAGTTATCGATTCTCTTTTTCTTGAGTGAGTCAAATAAATCTCCTTTAACAGACATGACTCTAGTGAAGTTTGTGTCATCCTGACTTGGGAGTATTCATGGAACATGTTTCTTAGCAGAGCTGATTGATTGCAGTTACGCTAGAGTTACTATCGGCAGGCATGCAGCTGACTTCCCTAATCCGTTTCTGAAATCTGCTCTATTTACTCCTCCCACAAAGAAAAGAAATGGAGGAGCTTTGGGATGTTCATCTCAGCATCTTAAGGACAAGTTTTCTCTAAGGTGGGAAGGGAAACAGCATTCAATGGAAAGTGTACCCAATTGAATTCTAAGTCTCCTAAGTAGTTTGTGACTGTAGACAAACCACTCACTCTACAGCTCTCTCCAGGCTTCTTGTTTTATTTGTTCTTGTTTTTAATACAATGGGCTTGTAGATGCATTATGCAGTCCCTTCCTAGTCCAGCTCTATGAAAGAGCTGCCCTGGGACAAATATCCTGCCTTGTCTAATCACCATTCCATACCCAGCATCCAGCACACTTCCTGAACATAGAAGTTCAATTTGTACTTGATAAAGAAAAAAAAAAACAAAAACAAAATCAATGGGTTGAACTTGAGCGCAACTCCAAAACCCTGGTGATCCGGAGAGTTTCTGATATTGTCTATTTCTTTGCGCTGGATCTTTTCAGGTTTAATCACATTTCCCCCAAAAAGATTCCAGAAGTAAGGGAGCTTATATCACATATGACCACTAGATGGCAACACGGACCCACCACAGAATCATTCCTGAAGCAGCCAGATAGCTCAGAGCAGCCCCTCCTACAGAGCCTGCGCAATGGAGCACACCAGGAACAATTAGGGCTGTCCTGGCTGGCGCCTTTCCCTACACCCCTACCCTTTGTCCTTGATTATAAGGAACCTATAGGAGTTGCACTATGGATGGGAACATAAATGTTCTGTGGTTTCAGCTCTAGGATATTGATCCTGACTTTATTTGAATGTTTCATATTTTGTTCATTACAGGTTTTTTGCATTTTGATTTTTTTAACCACTACGTTAAAATTTTTCTTTGTCTTGGTTACTGAGTTTTTTGACACCCAAGGCAAGTGCCTCACTCTCCTCACCTTAGTCCTGGAAAAATAAGATTGCTTCTAGCGGCCTACAAAATAAATGTACAAAGACACCAGGAATAAGCAGCGTGAGAGAGAAACATTAGTACGCACCAAGACCTCAAACACACAGAGCAGGCTCTCAATAATAGACATGGTTTTTGAAGCAACAGGAAGTACTCAGTGTCTGGGTACACAAAATAATGAATGTGAGAGTAAAAGCTGAGACCTTCCTTTATTTACCCGTCCACCCCGTTCTATGTTAACTGCTTCATAGTCTTTTCATTATTTCTCTCTCCTCTTCCTTCCCCACTCTTCCTCAAGCTCCATCTGTATCACTGGTTCTACAAACTGAGCTACCTGACACCTTTTTATAAAATCTCCCTTCTAGTCTCTCCCGTTGTCCTATCTCACACAGAGAAGTTTGCCTCAGTTCTCCCTGGGTCTACCTTACTTTTTCTTAGAGCCCAGAGGGAGCAAGATGGGGTGGGAGGGGGGAGAAAAAGGGGAGAGGTTCAGAGAAGGGAACACACAGAGCGCTGTGCCTGGAGTCCATCTCTCCGTTTAGGCTACGAGCTCCTCAGGGCAGACTGTACCTGGACAGCCTCTTACACAAAAAAAGGTGCACAACAAATATCAGTTGGTATGGACGATTACCTGTGTGAGTTAGCAGTGTTTTCTTACAAATAATGAAAGTCATAAAATGAAGTAACTTTAAACAATGTTCCAGGCTTACATATGTCCCTAAATCAAAGAAATGCACTGCTAAATGCCAGAGGACTAGGCACCTCAGGGGAAGAAAGAGATAAGAGAGGGGAAGTGGGGTCAGAGGGAGAAGCAATCCTACCCACAGAAATGAAAGCCTTCACATAATGTAAGGCAGGGATGCTTCCCTCTCTTTTAGTAATAAACTTGGGCTGTCATTTGCACAAATTTCTGCCTCTTGATTGGTCTTTCCTTCAAGAAGACAAGAGCTCAGGTTTCAATGTCATTTTCCCCCGGTAACACCATGAAGGACTGTTTTAAAGGCTTAACCAAGTGACAAAATCCATCAATGCTGTAGCGAATGCCTTTGTGCCTTTCTTCACTTCCCAGGAGATTCACGTGCTCAATTTTTGAAAAGCATGAAGGTCAAAGGTTAAGCAGATGCCAAGTTCTTCCTGGGACTATTCCTGAGGCCCAGTCAATGTCGTGCCATGGGCACTGCACCTTCTTCTTTTCTGGTGTTAGTAAAGCATTCCCTGTGCATGAGGTCAAGGATCTTCATTGATACAACCTGCATCTGGTACTTTTGCTCGGCCCTTCCAGAGTCACTCTGCACATTTCCATTAACAGAACTCCCAAGCCCTCTGCATTCTAGCTGGGGGTAGCTAGTAGGGAGCTCTCATACCAGCAGGAGGATATGTCCCTTTGCTCCCTCCTTGTAAGATTATCTGCAGATGACTATGTCTCTATAAGTAGCTCACTCCTGCTCTAAGATAGCACAATCTACAGACCTCCCACCTCTCTCCACGCCAAGAGTTGGGACTGCTCTGCTGCTGAATACTAGCAGATTCAGGTATATGGGGCCCCTGACCAACCTTTACAGAGCTCCCCACTAGTAGAACATGCTGTGTACTCAGAACCCGAAATTCCCTGCCCAAATAAACCCAAGGGTCTGTGTAGGTCTTAACCCTCAGTTCTGTCTCAGAGTGGGTAGGGGGCTGTGACTCTGGTGTACCCATCCCTAGACCCAAGAGTGGCCAAAGGGCAGCTATTTATGCAACTGTGAACAGAACTTGGATGTGTTGGCTAGGGCGTCTGTACATGAACTGGCAAAGGTATTTGCTGTGTGCATAGAGCTGGAAGAGGATGAAGGAGGGAGAGGACGCTGGCTGGCTGTCCCTCACCACCATGTTCTGGCACCATGGTCTACAAGGTCTGGATCATTACACAAGTACCCCGTTTTTTGAGGTTGACGGATAGAACCGATTTTATTCAACAGCATGAAACCTGGAGTTATGACTTTAAAGTATTCTGATTTGTGACATGTGGACATCCATTTTTACTCTTGCCCAGAGCCCTGCTGCTAATTGGCTGGCCTTTGTGCTCACCCTTCTGTCAGCAACCCCTGTAAGTCAACTCCTCGAATGATTTCTGTTGGAGTGTGCCATTTTCTAGGGATGCCCTCAGTGATGTAAATCACAAAGGCTTAACTGTATCTGACGTGTAAGCTTGCAATTTTAAAGAAAGTATTGACTTGAATTAAATGAATGGAGAAGGGATAAAAAGAAATAAACCTTCATACAAAACCAACACAAATCTTACCAAGGGGCAACTCAAATCAGCCAAAGAAGGGTGGGTGATGTCAAGGTAACGCTCTTAGGGACACATGTTCCTAGAAGATGCAGGCATCTGAGGACACAGAGCAGCAATGTCCAGCCTCTTGGATGGGACATGTGAAGCAGCCCCACTGGGCCACTGAGCTTGAGGGGTCATGGGCCACAGCGGCTACATCTTGCTCCTCTTTTCCAAAGACCATTACAATTCTATTTTGAAATGTTTGTGTAATAACATCCCAAAGCTCCTATGAAAGTTATGATGGAACTGTCACTTTTCAAGTGTGTATCTTGATTGGGTCCCTCTGACTTGTCTTGGTCTCTGGGCCTTCCTAGAAACTTCCCTGGTTTGCAATGGTAATGCTTCCCTCAACAACATTCTGTGTATTGCTCTCTCCTTAGTTCATGCACTCATTTAAAAATATTTATTGGGAGCTCATATGTGCTGCACAATTTTGTAGGATCTGGAAAAACAGTGTTGAGAGAGATGGCAATGTCCCTGCCCTTGTGGAAATTGAATTTTGGTGGGAGAGAGAAATAACATTCAGATAAACATTCGATTTGATCAACTAATACTTACTGAGAACCTAATGAGCCAGACATTGTTCTAGGCTCTAGGGATGCAACCCTAAATGAAACACACACACACACACACACACACACACACACACACACACACGAAACCATGCTCTAAGGACCCTATATACCAGGAGGGGAGATAGACAATAAACAAAGTTAAAAAGTGAAGTGTATAGAATGTGATTCACACTGGGTTTCCTAGAACACAGAGCAGAACCTGAAGCTAAAATTTACGGCTGACACTTTCTTTGAGAGTGAAATCTAGATTAGCAAGAATGAGAGAAAAGAGGATAGGGCAGGGAAAGGAGAACAAACGCAAGCGGATGGATTACCAAGCTGGATGTAGCTTCATAAAAGGCATAGCCAAATACTCGGCCTTATGCAAAGCCTTATGTTTTACTGTGTCTCAGAACAATTCGTTTAGAGGAAGAAGTTTGGCAGATTAAAAATAGCCACACCTTTTTGTGGTTCCCTTGTGCTCACACCTCTGCCAGCAGCCCCTGTATGTAAACTCCTTGAATGATTTTGGTGGGAGTGTGCCCTGACACTGTCCCATTGAGAGCCGGAATCTACATCCCTTCTCATAAATCTGAATGGGCCTGTGACCATTTGACCGAGAGAAAATAGAGTAGAAGCAACAGGAGGTATAAGTTTCAAGGTCTAGGTGTTAAGTGATTGGCAATTTCCACTTTCTGGCTTTTGGAATGCTTGCCCTTGAACCCGGCAGCCATTGCTACAGACACTCAAGCAGCCTTGTGGAGAGTCCCCACATGGACAATAACTGAGCCTCCCAGCCAGGAGCCAGCAGCAATGGGCCAGTCACGTGAGCAAGCAATCCTGAAGGAGAATCCTCCAGCTCCAATGGAGCAGAGATGTGTCATTCCCAATAATCTCCTGGCCAAATCACAGATACAAGAGCAAAACCAATGATTGCTGGTAATTTAAACCATTAAGGTAATTTGTTACTCAGCAGTGGATAACAAGAACACGAAGGGAGAAAATTTTAACCATAGGCTCTTGCGTATGATGTATTAGAGTTTACCCCACCACCTGTAAACCCTACCATCTTACAGTTTGTGCCATTCAGCCTCTCCAGGTAGCTGATAGAGAGGCAAGGTCCTAAGACAGAAACAACAGCCTCTAAAGCACATGAGCCTGGCACAGGGTGGACTACATGGTTCTACACCTGCCCTCCGGCAGCCTGAAGCCTCAAGGGCCTGGCCAGGTGAGCTAGTGTACGTGCACAAGAGCTGCACAGTTTTTTCTCAAAGTTTCTATCCTCAGCATCAATCAGAGCCCCAGAAGTACAAAAGTGTTAGACTTGAGGCAAGAATCACCCCAGGTGTGCCTGAACAGAACATGAGGGACTAGGAGAAGCTACTTCAGAGGACCCAGCTGCCCAAGGCAGTGACGCCAACTTGCTACCCTGCCAGGATGGTGGCAGAGCTCCATGAGCCTATTCTCAGGCAAGATCAAGCCCTCCTGTCTATGGCCATCAGAATGTGGTTGGGGCCGTGTGGTCTTCCTGGAGGGTCATCAGTAGCACTGGGCAGAAAAGCAGGGCCTGGTGAATCCAGGAAGGTGCATAGACTGGGTCCAGAAGAGCAGCTGGTGAATGATGTGTTATGAATACTTGTGAATTATGAATATGTTCAAATAAAAAGCAATGGGCCAACGGGATGCCAGGGAGACAGAGGTTTGCAACTTTACCAGAACAGTCAGGCAAAACTCTCTGAGAAGGGCTTGAACATTTGAACAAGTGTTTGAAAACATTAGGGAGTAAACCTGGGAGAGAAACATTCTAGACAGAGATAAAGGCAACAAGGCCTAGAGGCAGGAGCAGGGTGACAGGAGGAGAGAATGAGCAATGGGAGAGACAAGAGACAAGGTCAGAGAGTGAAGGAGGCCATGAGCCAGTCAGGGAGGGACCCATGGGCTGTAGGGTGGACAGGATGCCCTTGGTATATCATTCTGGAGGACGGACTGATTCTAGACAGAAGAGGAGACATGAGGGTCAGGAAGCTGTGGCAGGAATCCAGGCAAGAGGCCACGATGACTTGCACCAGACTAGACAAAGCAGAAGTGGTAAGAGGGGCTCCTGGCAGACGTTGAAGGCCAAGCCAGTAGGATTTGCTGGAGCCTGGATGTAGGGTATGGGAGACAGAGAAGAGACAAGGAAGTCTCCAAGGAATCTGCCCTAAAAAAACAAAAGGACAGAGCTGCCATCATTGTGATGGGGGGAAATAGAGGAGGAATAAGGTAGAGGGTTGGATGGATCAAAAGTTGAACTTTTGGACATCCAAGTGGAGGCATCAGGTTGTCACTTATAAATATGATCTGTTCGGGGGAGAGGTCCTCTCAGGAGGTATAATTTTTAGACCTATCAGGAAATAAGGTCGTTAAAGCCACAAAGCAAATAAGATAATTGCAGATGGTGTAATGTTCTATGAAGAACAATCAACAGGGTCATATACTAGAAGGCCCTGCAGAGGAGGGGGCTGCCTAGGTAGAATAGTCAGAAGGCCTCTTGAAAGAGGTGAAAGGTAAACTGAATCTTGAACGATAGTAATACCTGTCCACAATCCATTATGCAAAACTCTTGGGGGAAAGCAAATTTCAGAATTGGAATTTGGAGGCTTTAGAAATAGAATTTAGTGCACATCCATATTGTATTTGCACCCTTAGCAGGGTCTGAGCAGCACCCCATAATCTTATCTAATTCCTATGGAAAACATTTATTGCACTAAGCAGGATAAATCAGTTCTAATAACTCATGTCAGTTCAGATCACATTTTGCTACTAAATGAGTTTGCAGTAAACCTACAATTTTCCCCACTATTCAGTGCAAGGCACTGTTTTGCTCACATACATTAATTTGTTTAATCTTTATATCAACTCCATGAAACCAATGTGCTATTATTATCACCATTTTGCAAATTAGAAAACTGAGGCACACTATCAGAGATTTTGCCTGTGATTCTGTAGCTGGTCCAGCTCCCAGGTCTGCCCTCTTACCCACTATGGCACCAGCAAATGCAAAGGTTGTGAAGTGAGAATGAGCATCAGGTGTTGGAGGAACCTACTGCTGGAGGTGGTGACTAAGCAGGAAGTTGTACAGAATGTGGTAGAGGCAACTAGCTGAGACCCAATCCTATGGGACGTCCACAGATTCCTCAAGTATCCTGAGTACAGCCCTGTCCTTTCCTTAACTCAGAAAAGAGCTGTCCAGTGTGGTGGCCACAAGACACATGTGGCCACTGAGCTCTTGAAACATGGTGAATCTGAATTAAGATGTGCTGTGAGTGCAAAATACATACCAATTTAAAAACTTTGTACTACAAAAATCCAAAAGAATGTAAAAGAAGCTCATTAATAATTTTTATATTGATCACATGTCAACGTAATATTTGGGGTACATTGTGTCAAATTAATTTGTATTAAAATTAATGTGTTTTTTTTTTACTTTTTAAATGTGGCTATAACCCATTGGAGGAGAGAAAGCAAAGGAAGAGAAAAGAAGAGGAGGTGAGAAGAGAAAAGAAAAGGGGAACAAAAGAAGGGAAGGTAAAGAGAAGAGAGGGGAAAGGAAAATAGAAAGAAAAACTACATTTTTCTTAGTACCATTATCTATTTTTTCTGGTCTGTCTTGATTCTAGGTTTCCAAGACTTAATGGTATTTCCATAGTGCAGCGTGGTCTCATCTTCATATTCTTGTTCTATGGAGTCATTTTATCTTGGAGAGAAACAAAAGCTATACGTGCCCTTTGATCAGTCTTCTCAATTCACTGCGGAGTCATCCCCCTGCCACATCTCATTCAGACAGAGCTTCTCTCCTCTTCCCAAATGTCACTGGGACGGAGGGGAGACCTGCTCAGCTATGCTCAGGGCTTCTAAAACGTCTATCTTAAATGAATGCACAAGGTTTTTCTCTTTGGAATGATTCTGTTTCTGAATATCATGAAAGGTAAGCCTTATTTTCAGAACTTGCTAAATATTATAATGTCCTTAAATATTTAAAATATTATTTTATGTCTTTATACAACTCTGTTATAAGGCTGGCCTCCAGTTAAGCTGTTAAAATACTACAAATACCTCACCTTTACTAGCACCTTTAGACAGGGAATGAGTAACATCATGAAGGGTATTTTATAAAATTCTAATGGGTTGATATAGTAAATCAGGTGTACTTTTCAAATTACCCTATACCACACGTTCAAATGGAACCTGCCTCTTTCATTAGAGTTTGGAAGTGGCTTTATTATACAGTTCAGAAGACAGCCTTGGCAATTACAAATTAGCCATAAGGATGTAACTACAGCATAGAAAATATAGACAAGTATGTTGTAATAGCTATGTACGGTGCCAAGTGGGTACTAGATTTATTGGGGTGATCACTTTGTAAGTTATACAGAGGGTGCCAAAAAAATGTATGCACATTTTAAGAAAGGAAAAAAGTATTAAAATTCTAATACTCAATATATACGGATAACAAAAGATGAATACAAGTCATATTTCACTTCTGCAATTACAAGAGGTGCCCAAAGTGGTTACCATCAGCATCCAGACACTTCTGATTATGGCTAACTATTGCTTAAGCAACACTGACCAAAGTGTCCACTTGTATACATGTTTTTGGGACTCCCAGTATAAATGCACTAATCACTATGCTGTACACCTGAAGCTAATATATTAACCATCAACTGCAATTGAAAAACATTTTTTAATTTACAAAAAAAGAACACAGCCTTGTGGGTCTGAAATTAAATCTGGACAAATGTGTTTCTCCTCTTGAGGCTTTAGCTCTACAGGGAGGATTAATCCCATTGATTTCTTTTTTATTATTATTTTTTAATGTAGGGACTCTTTCTTTTTTTTAAAGATTTTTATTGGGGAATTGGGGGAACGGGAACAGTGCTGGGGAATTGGGGGAAGGGGAACAGACAAGTTGCTGTCCTTTTGTTCTTCAGTCTAGTTGTGGAGGACGTTGCTTCACTGGCCCATGTTGGTATTATCATTACGCCTTTCCTGGGCAAGGCAGATCAGTCGCCAGTTTCTGGACGGCCAGTCACGGTGGCTGCTGGCCTCTCATGCTGGCTGCTGGCTACACATGTTAGCCCATGGCACCCACTGCAGCAGGGGCTGCAGCCTACGCCGTCGCCAGCCATCGCCAGCAACTCACGGCAGCCCAGCTCCAGGTTGAGCTGTTGTTCAGCATCTTAGCTGTAGAGGGCAGTGTCACTGGCCTTCATATGTGGGATCCGAACCGGGGCCCTCTGGCGTCCCGAGTCAGCTCTTAACCATCGCGCCACTCAGCTGGCCCCCATTGATATCTTTTGAGAATGCAGTTACCATCAAAAGGTAAATATTTACCTGATTATACAGTAGTGCTCCCTTATCTGCAGGGGTACATTCCAAAACCCCCAACGGATGCCCAAAAAGTAGATATTACCAAACCCTGTATATACTATGTTTTTTCCCATACATGCATGCCTATGATAAAGTTTAACTTAGAAATTAGGCACAGTAAAAGATTAGCAACAATAACTAATAATGAAATAAAACAATTATAACAATATACTGTAATAAAAGTTATGTGAATGTGTTCTATTAGAAAGTTGAGAACTTTCACCTTTCCATTTAAAGGAGCCACTTTGAGGCTTCTCTTTGACATTTCCAAATTGCCAGCTTCACTACTCTTTTGCTTTGCGGCAATTACTAAGTAAAACAAGGGTTACTTGAACACAATACTGCAATACCGTGATATTCAATTCGATAACCAAGATGGCTATTAAGTGATTGATAGGAGGGTGGCTACGCAGCTTGGATACGCTGGACAAAGGGGTATTTCGTTTCCCAGGTGGGATGGAGCAAGAGTTCATCACATTACTCAGAACAGCACACAATTTAAAACTTATGAATTGTTTAGTGCTGGACTTTTCCATTTAATATTTTCAGACCATGGTTGACTATAAGTAACTGAAATGGTGGAAGGTAACATCATGGATAAGGAGAAAGTGCTATATGCTTTAAATTACTTCCTTCTCATCTATGTCCCAAAGTTTATTGCTTTTGCTTTCCAACTTTGGAGAGCACTTGAAAAGCCAAGGGTTGGGATTTCTAGTCATCATCAAGTGCTAGTACTGCTAAACCACAAGGATATGGTCTCCACGCTATTGTTTCATCTACTAATTGTCCAAAGTACAAACCACCTTAGTCTTCCAAAGCACAGAATGAGTGCCATGCATTTTCTGGGTAAGCACCTCCTTGGTAAGGCCTTAGAGCATGAACATTAGATATCCCATTAATCTTTTACTAAATCCAGGGACTTAGCCAAGCCTCACATAATAAATTGTTGGTGCTTAGCATCTAAATAGACAAGTGAGAAATATTTTAGAAATATGAGAAGACATTTCTTTTATTCTCATGGAGCCCAGGGCAGCAGAGCTCAGCATGGAGCCTCTGCCCACTGAAGCTGAGATGCCAATGCCCTGTGTGTCCATACAGAGAAAGGGGAGGAAAAGGATGGGAAGGTTGGGAGAGGAAAGAGACGTCTCCTTCAAGTAACTAAAACTGCTACTTCCAGCTTCTATGTATGCTCTCAGACTTAAGTGTACTCTCAGACTGATGGTTTGTGCCCCACTAAAATTCATGTGCTGAAATCTAATCTCCAATGTGATGGTATTTGGAGGTGAAGCCTTTAGGAGGGGATTAGGTCATGAGGGTGGAGTCTGATAAAAGAGAACCCAAGAGAGATCCCTTCCATCATGTGAGATTAGTGAACCAGGAAGTGTATTCTCTCCAGAAACCCAAACATGCTGGAGCCTTGGAGGCTTAAGATATATATATAGATATATAGATATATAATCTTTGAAGGAAACCAATATTATAAGAAGAGAAGGAAAGTGCAACCCCCTCCTTGTAACAGGATTATGTAACTCTAGTCAGTTCAGGTTGCTATAACAAAATACTATAGACTGGATGGCTTTTAAACAACAGAGGTTTATTCTCATAGTTCTGGAGGCTGGGAATCTGAGATCAGGGTACCAGCACGGTCAGGTTCTGGTGGGAGCCTCTTCTGGGCTGCAGATTGTCAACTTCTTGTTGTATCTTCCCATGACAGAAAGAGAGAGAGCTCTGATCTGTTCATAGCCTTATAAGGGCTCCAATGCTTTCATGAGGGCTCCACCTCATAATCTAGTTATGTCTCAAAGGCCCTACCTCCTAATACCATCACTTTGGAGATTAGATTTCAACAAAGGAATAGGGAAGGTTACCACATTCAGTCTATAAATGTCTCCTATGGGAAAAACATAGTTTCTATTCTATTGCCATTGCATTTAGTTTTGTGACTTGCTTTGGCAAAAACATGTGAGCAGATGCAATGGATGCATATCCAAGCAAAACTTTTAAGAGCCTTGTATATTTCTATCAGCCCTCTTGCTCTTTTCCTTCTGCCTCAAGACAAGTATAGCACATATTAAGAACATTCCTTCAGCCTCCTGAGAAGTAGGAGTGGAAGCAGTATTGACCTTCAGTTAATATAACGGATAAAGAAAAAATAAACTTTTGTTCTCACAAGCCATTGAGATTTGTGGGATCACTTATTACCAAACGATAGCTACAAATACAAAGAACAAGATTAACTGAATAAAGTGTGGACAAAAAAGGGGCCACATACTAAACCTGACAAGCTCAGGGGAGGCCTGCATGGTGGGCCTTAAAAACTCAGAGACCAAAAGTAACCACACAGGATGATCTGAACATAAAAATTCCTAACTAAAAGAGAGACATAGCCACAAGTCACGACCTAGGCCTGTAGCTTCCTTGACAAAGGTCAATCTTCAAGTAAGTCGTCTGTTGTCTTTTTGCATCTAAGATAATATACCTTGGAAAGGTCAGCATAATCTTTTCCAGACCCCTTAAGGCGCAACTTCTGCACCAGAGCAGACACCACAGAACCTCATTGTTATCTTGTTGCCTGAAGAGCATCCCTATGTGCTGCAAATGTTAATTTTTCCCCATCCTGTGCTCACCAATGTAAAAAAAGTATGTGTTTCCCTATTTTGCGTTTTTATTCAATCCCAGGGATTGCCCCACTTTGCTTTCTCCTGTTGCCTTAATCTACCACCAGTGGATTTCATGTAACCTTCCTTCTGTCTCCTCTTTTTATTCTACTATATAAAATAAACTGCAAAACTGCCATTCATTCAGTGGATCGAAATTTTGCTTCCTGGTAATTGTCATCAGTTTGGCTCAAATAAAATCATAAAAATTTGGACGTTTCTTCTATCCACAAAGGAAACTTGGAAGGAACATTTGTAGCCTGGGAATATTTTGAGATGATATTACATCCATAATCAAGATTAGACTATGATAAGAATAAATAATCAAAGATTTTTAAAGAGTGTATAAAATTAAAATTTTACCTGAAATAAGTAAATATTGCATATGAAAGGTTCGCCAAGGAGAGGGGGTGTGAGAGACACCAATATTCAAGTGAGCAAGTTTATTAACCTGCTGTGCTGAGCCTACAGTGGCGTCAGCCCCAACTAAGGGAAGGGTCTAGTTTTCTATAGGGCGGAGTAAGTAACCGGTGGCAATGGCTGGTGGTAATGGCTGGGGGCAACGGCTGGAGATTTTTGGAAAATATCTACTTGTGCCAAGCAGGATATGGATGATGTATTTCCCGCTGGGTTTCGCGCCAAGCAGGATGCGGGGTGTGCGCCCGTTACTGCATGGCTGAGCTGGCCTTCAGGGTGAACAGTATCTTTCAGTATAATAAAAGTGGCATTGTGAAGGCTAACTAAGTGATCTATAGTAGGGTTTCTCAGCTTTATGTTGCTTGCAGGTCACTTGGGGATCTGGTTAAAATGCAGATGCTGGTTTAGTAGATCTCAGATGGGGCCTGAGAAATTGCATTTCTAACAAATTCCCAGGTGATTCTGATGCTGTTGGTTTGGAATTTCGAATTCCAGAGCTGCTGTTCTAGATCCTTGCAACTCAAACATGGGCCAAAGACCAGTAGCTTCCTCATCTGGGAGCTTGTTAGAAGTGCCATTCTGATCCTCAGATATATTTTGAGTAGCAAGGACAGAGAAGAGTATCTCTGAAATTGTGCTCCTCATACCAGTAGCATCAGAATCACCTGGGAATTTGTTAGAAATGTAATTTCTTAGCTCCCGTGCAGAACTACTGAATTAAAAACTCTAGGGGTGGGGTGGGAAGGAGAGAGCCTATCAGTTTATTTTTTAATAAGCCTCCCAGGTGATCCTGATGCACACTAAAGTTTAAGAACCACTGATGTAGAAATAGTACAGATGTCTCCAGGAACATTACAAAAAAAAAAAAAGACAGAAATTAAAAAAGAAAAGAAATTCCCAGGGAAAAGGTAAGACAACACAAGTCATAGCAGATGAGACTAGGTGCAATGAAGGTGAGAAGGGAGGTGTTTCCAGATCAAAGGCCCCATTAAATGCTGAGCAGGATGAGTTAAGAAGACCTATATCCAGACATCAGCCTGTAAATGTACAAAGAGATAGTTGTAAAATAGTCTTTGTAGAAAACATTGTTTTGCTCAATGAATCCTAAACAATTCACTTACTGTTTTAATTTGCAAACTCTGTGATTGATATTGGTACTCCTAGTCTCATGTCCAAGAAGGACAATATGGCATTAAAATGAGTAGAAATTAAATCGCTCATTTTCCCTTCCATGGGCCCTTTAAATTACTTCTAAAAACTGTTTTGGCAAATTATTTGATGTTTTTATATTTATTGAAGGACACTGGAGCAAAACAGGCATGATTTCAAATCAAAGCTGTAGCTAACTTGCTTTTGCTGTTGATGAGGAAAAATACTTAAATGCTATTTTTTAATTACTTTTTAAATGTATCAGATATTTTAAATAATAGAAGTTATGTTTAATCGCCAGTTGTTAGAAAACAGCCAATCTAGCTATCATCTGTTTAGCAGCTTTGAGTCTAGTAATATAAATATTAAACTATGTAATGAAGTTAATGTTAAACACATGTATAATGAAAGAAAAATGTTGCAAGACTTTAGACAATAAATGTAGCCTCTGAAGGCTTTTATTTTGACAAATCAGAGAAACTGAATATATCGTTCATTAGTAGAGGGAAAAAGTTAACAAATACATGAGGAATTTCCATGACCTTTTTGCAATTTGATTATCAACTTTCTGTTGAGCATTTCTGAGGAGCCGATCAGGCTCGGAGGAAGAAACGGTAAAGGTAGCCACAGATTTGGCCCTGATGGAGCTTACATTCTACTGAGGAAAGCAGGCAGGAAACAGCAAAGGGATGAAATCATTACAGATGGTGATGGATGCTACAAAGGAAATGAGCAAGATGCTAGGGAGAGAATAAGGGGATGGCATCCTTACAAAGAGTGCGTAGGGAACCTTGTGGAGGTAAAGAATGATAAGCAGCTTTCCATGCAAAGTGAAGGAGGAGGCCAGTCCTGATAGAGGGAAGAACAACTATAAAGTTCCTGAGAGAGGGAGCGCTTAGGAAGATCTAGGAAGGCAAGGGGGAGGCACAAAGTGGGGTTAGAAAAAGAAGCAGGGCCCGCTATGCTCGGGCCTTCTGGCTACAGTAAGGAGTCATGGAAGGCCATGGAGAGTTTCAATCAGGAAGAGATTTTCATTTTAGTTTTAGGAATATCACTTGTGTATACATTAACATGGCTCTTTAAAAAAAGAAGAAAATAATGCATGTCAGCAAGGATGTGGAGAAATTGGAACCCTTGTGCATTGCTGGGACAGCTCTTTGGAAAACAGTGTGATGGCTCCTTAAAAAAATGAAAAATAGAATTATCATGTGACCCAGCAATTCCACTTCTGGGTCTATACTCAAAAGAATTGAAAGCAGGGACTCAAACAGCTATTTGTACACCAGTGTTCACAGCAGCATTATTCACAACAGCTAAAAGGTGGGAACCCAATGTCCATAGACAGATAAATGGATAGACAAACTGTGGTATATACATGCAACAGAATATTATTCAGCCTTAAAAAGGAAGGAAATTATACATGCTATATTGTGGATAAACCTTGAAGACATTATGCTAAGTGAAATAAGCCAAACACAAAAGTATAAATGTTGTATGATTCCACTTTTTATAGGGACCTGGACTAGTAAAATTCATAGAGGTAGAAAAGTAAAATAGTGGTTACCAGGAACTGCAGAACAAGAGGAATGGGTAGTCCGTGTTTAATGGGTAGAGTTTCAGTTTGGAATGATGAAAAGGTTCTGGAGATGAATGGTAGTAATGATGGCAAATTGTACACTTGAAAATGATCAAAATGGTGAATTTTATGTTGTATATTTTATCACAACTTTGAAAAAATGCTAGAGACTTTTAAAAATATGTATCTCTCTGGCTGTCATGGAAAGAATGGATTGGAGGGGACAACAATGGGAATGGAAAGACCAATTGAAGACTGTAGCAGCAATTGAGGTGAAAGAAAATGGCGGCTTGAACTGGAGAGGGCAAGCCACCTTCCTACTGGTAAGGTCATTTTAATAACTGATTTTATAACAATAATATGAAGCAAATATCTTCTACTTCCACTGCCACAAGTAGGTTGAGCAAAGATACTTACATTCCTATTCCAATGGGTTCCACTTTAAGTCAATTTAATTTAAAAAACAAAACAAAAACTACTGCTCTTCAGGGTTGTGTTTGTGGGTGTGAATGTGGGTGAATGCATGCTGGTACCTGGCAGGGGGAGCAGCACAGTACCACACTCTAAAAAGTGAAAAAAATCCTCATGTAAGTCCACATGAGCTATTAGCTCAGATTTCCAGCTCTTTTTTTTTTTTAATGTAAACAATACTTTAAAATCATAAAAAAATGGGGCCGGCCGAGTGGCTCATTGGTTAAGAGTTGGCTTGGGACACCAGCTCTGAGCAGCAGGGCCCTGGTTTGGATCCCACATGAGGGCCAGTTACACTGTGCCCTCTACAGCCAAGATGGTGAACAACAGCTCGACCTGGAGCTGGGCTGCTGAGAGTCGCCGGCAATGGTGTAGGCTGCAGCCCCTGCTGCAATGGGCTGCCATAAGCTACCGTGAGTGGCTGGCAGCCCGTGTGAGCTGCCAAGAGCCGCGGTGAGTGGTGGTCCAGAGGCCAGCGACCCATCTGCCTCATTCGTTAAGAGTGCAATGATAATACCAACACGGGCCAGTGAAGCGACATCCTCCACAACTAGACTGAAGAACAAAAGGACAGCAACTTGTCTGTTCCCCTTCTTTGATTCCCCAATGCTGTTCCCCTCCCCTAATTACCCAATAAAATCTTTAAAAAAAAAAACAAAAGAAAAGTTCACAGTTAAAAAGAAAATCATAAAAAATTGGATAAAAATAGGTCTTTTCAATTCTAAACTTTTATATGATAGGCAGTGGACGATTCCTAAAGACTTGGTTCTTTTTATTTCAATAGATACTAATATTAACTGGTTTCTAAATTTTACCAATAAATGTTTTATAGTATAAATGGATAGATTCTTATTCAATCTGCATCACATATACATACAGAAAAAGAAAAAAAACCAACAGATTACTACCATTTTAAATATTATTGTGCCAAAGTTTCTTTCTCTCTCTTGAACATTTGAAAATATGCTAATTTCTTTCCAGATATTTCGTTTTCAATTTTAGGTTAAGTCCCTTTGATTTGTGCAGCAGAAATTGCTTCTAGACATTTTGCAAAGGTGTGAAAGCAGCTTCCATACCAACCTTCAGGTCTGCATTTCAAAGTGATATGCTACATATCATAACATAAAAACCTACACAAGGATTTTTTTCAAGAGTATATTTGGCAGACTGAGGCTAAAGTGTGAAATGACTTTTTTTTTTTTTTCTGATATGTAAGTGCAGTGTTTGAATATCCTCTTTCTATGTTCATGACCTGTTTAGGATCTTTGTTATACCTGACGGCTTGGCTTAAGGAATACTTTTTAGTCTGCTTTGGCTTTTCTCTCTTCCCTTTACAACTTGTTAAAACCTGTATGTATTACTTGGTGAAAAACTTTAGAATGTATCATTGAATTCTGTTCTGTTGTGAAGGGAACATTATAAAACAATTCCCACTGGCACAGGAACAAATAGCTTCCATTTGTGAAACAATGCCCTGCTGGTTTTTAACTCTCTGACTTCCTGAAAGTTATTTCCAAGGAAACAAATTGTAAATGCGGCATTTTGTTTGTTTGGGTTGAATTGCCACTTCCTAATTAATTAATGTTCAGAAATTGTTACATCTTGCTCAGCAGCCAAAGTTCTGCAAACTGTCCACATAACAGCAGCAGAAAATAAGACAAAGAGGAAAAGGGCTCCACAAACCCTCTGTGGACCACTTCGTAACCTTGGACCACGCATCGGGAAAATTCTGCTTCTAATTGGAAGCATACACACACTTAATGCTTTTGCCAGCTGGGAAACTGAAACTTTTCAAATGTGAGTAGAAAAAAATGTACTAGATGACTTTTTAGTGGAGGGGTTTAAAAACTAGGATTTTCACATGGCTACTCCAGCACAGTAAATAGCTTACTAGTTAAACTAAGGGTTTCCAAAAGCTCTAAAATGCAACAAATTAGAAGTAATGCTGTTGTGAAGCTAACTGATTTGTTTTCAAGGGAAATCAGTTCATTTGATTATAACCTTCTGCAACATGAGAACCAGGAGTGGAATTTTTTTCTTGTGTTTACTTGGGTCTCCAAATGAGACCATATCACAGCTTTCGACTCCCCTGACCTGACTCTCCCTATAAGTATACCCCAGTCTTGCTATGAGTAATAGTAGTCCCTCTTCAAAAAGCTCACACTCAAGTAATTATGTTTTCAGTAAGTTAAAAGCAAGAGGTATTTTGGTATTAAATATATATATATATTTGTAAAGTGCTTTCAAAACTCTCTGATTTAGAATTTTATACTAAATATTTGCAAGGAGATGATTTTATATTAATATATACACCACTAAATTGCTATTTTAATTTTCTGTAAAATGTAATGTGAAAATCGTGGACTCTACAGTTCCCTTTAGCAAAGGTACAGGAGAGCTGTTGAAGAGATCACATTTTTGGAAAGCATTTTGCGTTTTGGCATCAGTGTCATATTTAATAAGTAAAGCACAAATTAAATAGCTACATAAATGTCCAGAGATGTCTTTTACAGATTTTCCAATGAACAAAAAAATAAGAATTGCCATTTTGTTCTTATTAAACCCATATAAATGTTGTACTCCAGTACTTCTCAAACTTTTATGTGCACATGAATGTCCTAAGATCCAGTACGGATACGAATGGATTAGGTTCAGCTCTGAGCCTGAGAATCTGCATTTCTAACAACCTTCCAGGGCAAGCTGTTCACCACAGCTGATGAAATGTTCTGTTTTACTCACTGTCTACATCACATACGTGTTTTGACACAGAAGATAGTCACCATAGATTTTTAAGTAAAGAAGGCAGGTTTCTCACCAGTATATATCGTATGATACCATTTGGGGGTCGGAGGAAGCATGTCTATGTGCCAAGAGGAGGAAAAAACAACTATTAAGTCGTGGAGATGTCATGTACAGCATGGTGACTATAGTTAATAATACTATATTACATATTTGAAAGTTGTTAAGAGAGTAGATCTTAAAAGTTCTCATTACAAGAAAACAAATACTATGTAACTACCAGGGGTGCCAAAAATATGTATACAAGTGAACACTTTGGTCAATGTTGCTCAAGCAGTAGTTAGCTGATGGTAACCACTTTGAGCACCTCTTGTAATTGCAGAAGTCAAATGTGACTTGTGTTCATCTTTTGTTATCGGTATACCATATTTCCCCATGTATAAGACACACCCTTTTTCGAAAAATTTGGGGTCTAAAAACTGGGTGCGTCTTATACAGTGATTGTAGATTTTTTTACTTGCATTTCCCACTGAGGACAAGGCAATATATGAAGACAGTGATTCGTCATCAGACACAGATGAGGACAAGCTAATGGTTGGGAGTTTTGACAGTGATGAGTTGTATGAATTTTATGATGAATAAAACTTGAGTTCAATAACTTTATGTAATACTGTTTTTTCAAATTTCGGGCCCCAAAATTAAGGTGTGTCTTATACATGGGGAAATACGGTATATTGCATATTACAATTTTAATACAGTTTCCCTCTTTTAAAATGTGTATACATTTTTTTGGCACCTCTGTATGTGCAGTGATGGATGTTAACTAGTCTTATTGTGGTGATCATTTCATACTATATACGAATATTGAATCATTATATAGTACACCTGAAACTAATGTTTTATGTCAATATTTCTTAATTTGTAAAATTGTTTAAAATGTGCTATTTAAAACAATAACAGGTCAGAACTGTTTCTGCCCATGGGAGGCATGACATGATTCCTTGGCAGCCTAAAATACCCAGCGTTTGGGAAAGACGTCTGAGCAGGCTTCAGTGTGGAAACAGAGACCCTCCAGAAAAAGGTCTGGAAAGAGCCATTAAAACAAACAGAATGTCAAGTTGCTCCCGAAAAGGAAAGTCACAGGATCTAGGCAGTTGGAGGACTGAGTGAGAAGAGGTCCTGGTTGAGAGAGAGACTGTCCAAGCAGAGCAATGCAGCCAGAGGTTCACACTCTCAGATAGCGAGGCACCTTCAGCATGAAGTAGCTAAAGGATTTTTTTAAATGGAGATGTGTGTTAAGCATGCACCCTTCTCTAATACTTTCAAGCCCCACTCTTCCAGCTCCCCAAAAAGGGGAATCATGGAATCAAGGATAAGGGGCTGTGTTCCATGTTTGGGTTTACACAAGAAACTAAACATAAGGGAGATCAAGACAGCAGTGGAAGCAGGAAATTGAAGCAAGATGTGATCAGGAGTACCATTTGTCCAACCTGAAAATCCCTAGAGATGTTGAGAAGGATAAGTTTTCCAATGTAAAGGAGTGCCCTGGTGTGAATTATATGTAAAATTTACATGACAGAATGATGACTCCCACCAATTATAGAACCCAGGGCCATCTAAGCAACTTATACCTATGCTTTGTAGACAGAGAAAAGGTCTGGGAAAAAAAATACACACCAAAACATTAACTATAATTATCTTTGAGTGATGGGAATGTAACTTTTTTTTTTTTGCTTGCCTATATTTTCCAATTTAAAAAATAAAATACATGACTTTGGATTTGAAAAAGCATTCTCTTAATTACATACACACACAAAAAATGATGCCCCATTTCAATAGAAATGATACTTAAGCTGAGACCTAAAGGGTGAATAGTAAGTGTTAAACAGGTCAGGAGTGGGCGTGAGTGAGAGGGCTTTCCATGTGCCCAGGCCCTGGGACAAGGAACTGCTTGCTGCGTTGGAAGAGCTCAGAGATAGTGTGGCCAGAATGGTGACAAGGAGTGAAATGACCCAGGCTGAAACCAGACCAGCAGTCCTGAGAGTACGCTGAGCCTTGGAGGCCAGAGAAGGCAGCATGGCTTTATTCTGAGTGCAATGGCAAGTCGTTGAAAGGTTTTAAGCAGGCAATGACATGATCTTATTTATGATTCAAAAATATCGGGGTAGTATGGTGCCAGCTGGGTACAAGGCTTATCAGGGAGATCACTTTGTAAGTTATATAAATGTCTAACCACCCTGCTGTATACCTGGAATGAATATAAAATAATACTGAATGCCAACTGTAATTGAAGGATAAAAAATAAATTGAAAAATAAATATCAGGGGAGGGGAAGGTGTAAGAGTGAGAAAGGTGGGCAAATGTGGGAGCCAGGAGTCAGTGATGAGCCTTTTTCAGCTCCCAGGCAGGAGAGGACAGTGACTTTGATGACAGTAATGGAGTCAGAATTGACAGGTCTTAGATGGATGGGCTGAGAAATGGGGAACTATAAAAAAAAGGAACCACACAAACCCAAAAAACAAAAATTTCTCTAGGGTTTAGAGCTTGAGCAATTAAGTGGGTAGAGGTGCCATTTTCTGAGATGGAGATTGAGGAGAAATGGGTTTTAGAAGGAAAAGCACAAGTCTAGTTTTAGAAATGTTAAATTTGAAGTGTCTATAAAATAGCCCAGACAAGAGGAATATAGATTTGATATATAAGAAGTCTTGGATGAACTGAGAGTCGGTCATGTCTAGGTAGGGAGAATATATAATTTATCATTCTTGCTGGGACACCTCTGAGAGTGAAAGGGGGTGCTATTACAAATCTTGCTAAGGCAGTAAAGTGGGCCACCCATGGGAAAGCATAGAGTGAGAAGAGAAAGAAACCTAGAACTGACCTCTGATGAATTCCAATATATATCTTTAAGTAGTAAGTGGAGGAGGAAGGACCAAAATACAGAGAGAAAGAGGAAATCCAGGAAAATGTGGTGACGTGAAGCCAAAAGAAGGAATTGTTTTAAGATGGAGGGAATGCTTAACAAAGTCAAATATGGCTAACAACATCTCTAATAAGATTGTGGGGGGAAGCCCACTGGGCTTGGCAACGTGGAAATCATTGATAACCTCAGCAAAAGTAGTTTGGGTGGAGAGGTGGGAGCAGAAGCCAGAAGAGATTGAGTTGAAAAGGGAGTAGATATTAAGGAAGTAGAGATGAAGCATATACAACTTTTCAAAGAGTCTTGGCTGGATAGGAGAGGATAGAGATCTAACAGCAGTTGCAAGGAATGTGGGATAAGGGTAGGGACAGGTGAATTTAGCATCAGAGACACTAGAGCATGTTTAATGGTGAAAAGGATCCAGGAGAAACTTTCTTCTAGTAGAATAAATCTACCAGAATGTTCATAGCTGTGTTGTTCATAGTAGCAAAAACCTGGAAATAACCCAAATATCCATCCACAGGAGAGAAGGTGAATACAGTATGGTATAGTCACACAATGGAATATTTATTATACAGCAGTAAAAATAAATGAACTACAGTGTCGGGTCCGAGTGTTTCAAGCAGGGACAGTTTCAGCGGTGAGGTACCCAGACGGAAAAAAGCCTTGCAGAGTCTCTGACATGAATCCAGCAACACTTGATTCAGCAAAGGCAGAACAGCAACAGAATTCAGTTAAGCAGCAGCAGCAGCAAAGCAGAACTCAGAATCCAGCAGCAGAAGCCAGAACAACACAGAACCCAACCCCGTTAAGCAGAATTGGAGTTTTTATAACTCAATAACAATAATGTCATGGTACCAGCACACATGCACACTAACAGCAACTCACATAAACAAGATCTTTTCCTTGCAGTCCCACCTGGGCGTGGGGCAGTCAGGGCTGCCGGTCTCCAAAGCCTGCAAACACTTCCTGACCCTGGGAGGCCCTGGCAGCTGGACCCCGTAGACAGTAATATACCACAATGTGGGTGGGTCTTGGCAATATACGTGAAAAAAGTAAATCCCAAACAATTACATGTTATGATACTCTTTATAAAGTTAAAAATATGCTTTTTAGGGTTCTAAATAGGTGCGATAAAACTACATGAAAAAGGGAAAATGATGAATGTGGAATTTTGGATGATGGTCATGTCAGGTCAAGGAGGCAGGTTGATGGAGAGATGGAGTGGAACCCGAGGTTAAGATGGAGATGATTGCAACTTCCCGTCTTGTGTTTCAAGTGGTGGGTTTACAGATGTTTACTACGTAAGAAGCCAGGAACAGATCTATATTGGAGTATGCTATGAATCACATTTATGAGTAATCCAGGATTGGGGTATAGGAAAGAATTTAGTTGATCAGTCCTACAATGATCTTAAGATAGTAATAGAGGGCCGGCAAAGTGGCTCAGTTCGTTAAGAGCACAGGCTCTGAGCAACAGGGTCGCCAGTTCAATTCCCACATGGGTGAGTGAGCTGCACTCGAGCTGAGCTGCCGCTGAGCTGCCAACAGGTGGCAGGATGGTTCAGCTGGTGAGAGCACATGCTCCTAACAACAAGGTTTCTGGTTCGACTCCTGCATGGGATGGTGGGCTACACCCATCCGCAACTAAGATTGAACACAGCACCTTGAGCTGAGCAGCTGCGAGCTGCTGACAGGTGGCCGGATGGCGACTGGACTTGGAGCTGAGCTAGCTGCGCCCTCCACAACTAAGACTGAAGGACAACAACTTGGCTGTTTCCCTTCCCCAATTTCCCAATAAAATCTTAAAAAAAAAAAGATAGTAATAGAAAATTCTGTTGATTACAAAGCTATCTCCAATATAACAGTTGGGGCAGAAGAAAAAAGACTGCTGCAAAGAGTGAGGTGAAAGCTAAAGGGAAATTTCCTTGTATTTACAAATAAGGCAGTTCAAAGTATTTTCTATATAGACAGTAGAATGATGCTGTGTCACCCTTAGTTCTGGCATTTCCTGTTACCTCTTTTCCTGGGTATCAAAGAATATTCAGTCCACCAATATGAGTTGTTTGGGGGCTATTTTATTTTCCAAATCTACTATTCTTCTTCCTTTTGCCTCAATTAACAGCAGCCACTTAATTGTTTCATGTACAGTGAAATATTCTTTCTAAAGCAACTTTATTAGTGGTATTTCTATTAATGTAAAACAATACACCTACTGTTATTTTAACACACTCACCCAATTCATAATCATTTTGCTAATAGCCAAAACCCCAAAAAGCAACTTGGCATTATTACTGAAGCTCGAATTTGCCCAGTTGAATACTATATTTTCATCTCTCCCTACTTGAGCTACTTGATTAAATTTCCTTTTACTGATTTCAGCCCATGTCTTTCAAGATCAAATTGCACTTGGAGAACATCTCCTGAACTATTTATAATCCCTCCCAAATTTTTATCATCTGCGTGCTCATTCCATTTAGAGCACTTTGCACTTGCATTTCCGAATGTTTCAGAAACATATGGGGGAAAAATTGAAACACACACTCCACAATAAGCAAATCAGAACTTCATTAAAGACAAAAGCAAACAAGGGTGGGCAGCTTCAAACTTCTCATTTCTCACTGCTTTGTTAGCAGCTGCCATGCATACTTGTAAGGAAACTCACGGTAGCTTGGCTTTAGTTCTGTCTTTATAACAATCTCAAAACACCCTCCAGCCTGCAGCAGGGGGGCCGGGGTAATCATTGATTTCCTAGGGGTTCTATTAACCAAATGTTTTCCTTAGAAACAGATTTGTCCCGTTCTCTCCTCTAAGAACTCTTCCCTGTAGAATTCAGGGCTCTGTAAAACAATGCTTTAATCAACATCAAGAACACCGTTACTACTCAGACTATTTCATCAGACTACACATTGGACAGCTGTCAGCCAGGTTTTTCAACTTCTCTGAATTTTGATTAATTCACTAATTGTTAATTCATTAATCTCTTCATCTATTTAAATGACATAGAATCTAGTATGCATTTAGTCTATCACGGATAAGGTCGAGAAGCTCCAAGTTAGCTGGTTAAACTGTGAAATCTCACTGTGGTTCCCTGCCTCCTGCATTTCATTGTTGTCTCCTTCCCTTTGAAGAGAGAGGCAGTGATCTTGCAAGTCAAGACTTGTGATTTGCAAGATCCAGTGCTTTGAAACTTAAAGGCTAAGACCAAGGAATTAGGCCTCAAGTTCCTGCCATAACAAAAGTTTGGAAGGAGACTAGAGGAAAGCCAGACCACCCAGCTCCACAGATAAAGTCTGTTCACACTCTGAGCAGGACTTGCAGATAGGGAAAAAGAAAAGCTTGGATGCTGTGTCCTGCCCCACGCTGACTGAGTCCTCTATTGCTATTTTAACTACCTGCTTTATCCTACGTGATCCATTTACCTGTCTCGATCTCACTGTTTTCATTTGTCAGAATGTGGTAACTGTGTGGTTACTGCTAGTTGTAAACTTCTATTACAAAGTTAATTACAAAACTAGCAGATAGTGACCCCCTTCCACTTTCTTTTTAGAAGCAACATAATACTCACTCATTCCGTCAGTATTTATTGAGCACTTACATTGTGCTGGAGCTGAGTACACACACTGTACTAGGTACTGAGAACAAAGAAAGGAAAAATGAACAAAACTGGTATTTTTCTGATGCCTAAGACCACCTTGGAACCGTGAAACAATGTGCCTAAGGATGAAAAATCCGTTACGCTGGAGCTGGCCGAGGGGAAGAATGGAAGAAGGCCAGGCCACGTTGGTACCACTGAGTAGGTGAAACCGTTGCTCTGAGCTCTCTACTTCCAGCCTTCTGGTTATATGAGATTATTACATGTTTTATTGTTTGAGCCACTCTTGATGTGCCTTCTGTTTTTGTAGAGAAGGCATCTTCAGTGATATATACTCTCTTTCCACTTTTGGTTGTCCCAAGACCTTTTCTGCCTCTTGCCTTATCAGGTATGAAACATAATTCGATGGTATTCAGAGAGAGTATTATTATGCCTCTAACATTGTCTTACGGCTACAGCAGCACTAACCCCTTGCCACGTAGCCCTGCCAAAAAAGGGATGGCCCATCTCTCCTCAGTGGGCTCTGGCAATCAGCTCAGAATGCCCCAGTGTAGGTGAGGCAATGTCCTTCCTTTTGTCCCCACAACCCACTCTTGTCTGATGAAAAATTCTTCTTTCATAAGTTCTTTAACCATCTGATTTCCTAAATATATTGAAACTTTTTTTCTCTACAATACTTTTAAACCATCAAATAGAAGATGATGTAATCAATGTAAAAATGTTTACTTCACACAAAATTATTTTGTTACTAAGTCAATAAAGTTACAGTCAAGGGCAGGCTCCAGTACTAATATTATCAATACTAATATTGTCAAAATACAGGGCACAATTGAAAATATCATTTGACAAGTGTACAATCTTATCAAAGCCGAGTGTATATAGTAATAAGACTTGAAAGTGCCAACAGACTTTGACCAGAACAGGATTATTGCTTAAGATTCCCTCATCTTGTTCTCTTCTAATCCACACTATAGTCAGAATTATCTTTCTAAAATGTATATCTGACCACTACCCATATGGATTTATAACCTTACACTCATGTGGACCGGAAATATCATGTTTCTTGAAATCGCCTAAAATTTCATTCTGAGCCCATAGTCAGCCATATTGTAAAGAAATTCAATATCACACATGAATACGGCTCCCCCTTCTTTGGGTTCATACAAAGGGCCTGCAGGACCAAAGCTTCTTTGGTCTTCAGCCAGCAAAATTCACCATGGAAATGCCCAGTGTCGGAGACCCCTGCTCCTCAGTCTGAAGAGCTGCTGTTCCTGTTCCCTGGGCCCAGACTGGGAGCTTCTGTGCTTTGCCAACCTCACCTGGAACATCTCTCATCTACTCACCACCAGTGCAGGTTTACACATCAACTTGCTCAGGGTCAGGAATACAGGATGGTTCTGCTACTCCCGGAATTCTGACTGTAGGTCTTCCTCCCCTGACTTGGAGAAATTCCTTTCTCCCTTTCCCCTCCCTCCACTCAAAGACAGGCATTGTTTCTTCTGTGAGCTTACCTTCTACAAAACCTAGAAATACCTCTAGTAATTAAGCAGCTTCTCCTTTGCCACCTTCCATTCCCACCAAAAGTCCTGAGGCAAGAGGATACAAAAGACCTGGATGCCAGAATTGAAAGAAGAAAGGAGAAAATAAAGGGAGACAGAAAGAATGTCTTAAAAGATTATCCTACCACTTGATATCACTGCCCTGTTTAAAATCCATCCATGATTTTTCATTCTCCTGTAACAGAAAGCCCCATCTCTCTAATATGGCCTACAAGGCCCGTCTTCCCTTTCATCCACCTCAGCTGAACTCAGGAACTCAAAGAAGTCTGCCCTTACCCTGCCTCTCTAGCCTTATGGTAAAGGATGGTGTCAAATGTCCAGTAAGATTTCCCCTTCCCCCCAGTTTTCACGGAGTTACAAGATACCAAAGGACTAACTACTCCACAGTCTAAGATTAGAGACCCAAAAGACAATTGTTAAGGCCTTCAGGCTTCCTTCAAGGCTCCTCGAAATTGCCATTTCTGCTCATGGCCCTAAGAAGCCTGAGGAAAGAAAAAGGCTGCATTTGGGAACAATGTAATGTCTGTAAAAATACTATCCCTTTCCTACGCTAACTCTGAGGAAAGTAAAGGGAGGTATCCTCAGAATCCAAGGGAGGCCAAAGAAAATAATTATCAAAGAATGGGGGTGCCTTTACCGCATAAGTCAAGTACTAATGACAAACTATTTTCTTGTCTGAAAGCCATGCAGTCACTGAACCCTGGAACCACTGATGCTGTGGAAATTGCCAGAGGAGCACATTTCCACCTTGTGGGGGCAAGAATCTACTTGCTTCCTGGGGGTAAGTGGACCAGAAGGAAGGTAGCTGGGTTTAAGCAGGCCTGCTGATATGCAACTAAGAGTCTCACTGCTGGTTAAGTAAAAACCAACAGCAAGAGGTCATGGAGTGTACGAGATAAGGTGGGGTTGGAAAGTAAGGAAGAGATCAGAGCTCAAGTGAGATCTCCCATAGGCCCTTCCCAGGGACCACATGTAGGCACACCTTTGGACACTGTTTGCCCCACAGATACATCCAACTGGCAGTCAGTATTAGACAGAAGAGCCAACTAGTCATCAAGCAAGTAAATAGTCTCTGCCAACAATCTTCCCTATGCCACACCTGAGGGGAAGTGTAGGGAAGAAGAGGAAAGGGGTGAGTGTGAGAGCCACTCATGCCTGCCCTCCAGTCCTCATAACGAAAATCACTGCCTGTTTTGCATCTGTAGTCACAGCTGCCTCTGACTCTGTATTCTCCTGCTTCCTGCTTCTACTTTTAAGGACACTTGTGATTATATTGGACACATCCTGATAATCCAAGTTAAGCTGCTCTAATTCTGACACCAGTTCTGATGTATGTGGTTTTTTTCCACACCACCAAGCAATTCTTCAACACCCACTGGTTGTCTTACAATTCAACTCAATCTGACACTTTCTACCTGGAGATCCTATCAAATCCCAAAGCTTAAGGGCCTAATCCCAGAAGGCTGCCTCGCCACTTCGGATGCCAATCACAAGTCCAGGTTGTCCCCTATGCTTCTGATCAACAGATTGTAAGTTGGAGATTCCAGCCACCCTCTCCTGGGTAGATTAATTTGTTAGCATGGCTCACAGAACTCAGAGGAACATTCTACTTACTAGATCACACATTTATTATAAAAGGATATAACTCAAGAACAGCCAAATAGAAGAGATGCTTAAGGCAAGGTCTGTGGGAAGGGGCACAGAGCTTCCATGCTTTGTGAAAATGCCATTCTTCCCTAATTGTCACATGTTCACCAACCTGGAAGCTCTCCTTTTGGGGTTTTATAGGGGCATGATTGATTAAATCATTGACCATTGGCAACTGACTCACTATCCAGCCCCTCTCTCCTGCCCAGAGATGGGAGTGGGTGGCGTTGAAAGTTCCAACCCTCTAATCACATGGTTGGCTCTCCTGGCAACCAGCTCCCATCTCTTGGTGGTTTCCAGAAGTCACCTTATCAAACTCAGGTATAGTTGAAAGTGGTTTGTTATGAATATCAAGACAGCCTTATCACTCTTTATCATTTAGGAAATTCAGAGTCTTAAGAGCTCTGTGCCATAAATAGGGATGAAAACCAAATATATATAGTATTATATTATAAATCACAATGTCACAGCTCCCTATCTTAAGGTCACCTGATTAATAACCTTAATTCCATTCACAATCTCAATTCTCCTTTGCTCTGTAATGTAACATGTTCTAGAGATTGAGATGTGGTCACTCAATCTCTTTGGGAGGCCATTATCCTGCCAACCAAAGTGTTTGTATTAGTCAATGTACTCCTGAGAAACAAAACCAACAGGGTGTGCCTGTGTGTATAAAAAGACTCGTTTTAAGGAATTGGCTCATGCAACTGTGGAGGCTTGACAAAAATCTGACAGGGGAGTCTAGCAATTTGTAGACTCAAGACAGAGCTGCAGTTCAAGTTCAAAGGCAGTCTACAGTAGAACCTGGAAAAGACAGTTGCAGACAAAGTCTGAAGGCAGGCTGCTAGAGAATTCGTTCTTGCTTGGGGGAGGACAATCTTTTGTTCTACGCAGGCCTTCAACTGATTGGATGAGGCCCACCCACATTATGGAGGACAATCTGTTTTACTTGAAGTCCACTGATTTAAATGTAAATGTTATCTAAAATCACCCTCACAGAAACATATAGAATAATATTTGATCACATATCTGGAAACCATAGCTCATTCAACTTGACACATAAAATTAACCATCACAGCATTAATTACCTCATCAAGAGTAGAAATGTCTCAATAATCCATTTTTACTTATGTCTAGATATTCTCATCAAACTTACCCTTTTTGGTATAGCTACAAAGCAGGCACTCTCTAGCTGCCAGTATTTCATCCATACTCTTTCTAATTCTAACTCACACTTCAAAACTTCCTTAAGGAATCTTTTCTCTATGCACCCCCATACTAATAGCTAACATTTATTGAGTGTATATTATGTGCCAGGCAGTGTTCTATTTTACATGTATTAACTACTAACCCAATTAACTGTGAGGCCACTGACTATTATTTTTCTCATTTCGTAGAGAAGAAAAATGAATCTTTGGAGATTAGGTAACTTGCTCAGTCATTCAATCAAGTAAGTGACCACAGCTAGACAGGTGGCAAAGTTGGGATCCAAACACAGTGGCTTCCATAACCCTGCTCTTAACCTCTAGGCTAGAGCACCCAAGCAGAGAACTTACCTGAGTACATTGACATCACCTCTGTTCCACCACCCTTAATGTGGGGCTGTAAAGTTGGCTGCTAAAAGATCTGCCCATAGCAAGGGTATCATTAAGACTATCTAGTGTTTCAAACCTTTTTGGATCTAAATACTTTTTGATGAGCTGCAGGCTCTGATTCAGCCACAGTCCTCATTTTTCCTTGATTGTTTTACTTCCCTTCTCTTCACGCATTTATGTTTCCTTCCCACCCTATGAAATTAATGGAATTGGCAACCTCTGCTTTAACTTTTATAAAGGCCACAACTGCCATTATCTTGTTCATAGTCTTCTCCCTCCCATTGCCTAAGGCATGACTGGCACATAGTAACGTCTGGGCATCTAAATAGGATGGAGTCAGAAGTGAGGCTCAGGGAAGTTACAGTCGCCCAGAATCACAAAGTTGGAAGGGGGCAGTCCTCCCAATTCAAAGTCCATGTGTTGCTCACTACATCATAATGTATAGATGGCGCTTCATTCCACATGTTTATACAGTCCATCTGTTCTTTCAAATAAAGATGTGATATATGCATTAAAAAGGAGAGACTCGCTCAGGAGAATAACTCAGAGAATAAATCAAGGACATAATAAATTAAACTTTATAAAATATATCCCTGTGATATGTGGCACTTGTGGGTAGGAGAACTCTGCATAGTTCTGTTCCCTAGGAATTTGGTCTTACAGAAGCCCTCTTCGATAATGTAAAATCCTGAGCCATCTCAATCACGAATGCAGTTTTGCAGAATACAGCTAAGGAGGCCCATACCCATGAGATTTCAAAGACAGAAAGTCTGCACAGACTTCCTCCTGTGCATGCACTTTCCCCGGAGAATTGACCTATGACAGAAATGGATACCAAATAAATCAAGCCAACCTCAATTAAGATTTCCTAGATAAGAAAGTGTGACAGTGCTACTCAACTATTAACCTCTGATTTACAAATGTCACTGTTCTGGCCTAACAGGCCATACATGGAGGCAGAATGAGAAAGGAAAAATGGTGAAGTTAATGGAGGTGCAACACACTTTTCTGTAAATTCTACAAGAGCTTGTAGCAAAATAATGGATCATGAAGTCAATGAAATGGATGTAACATACACATAAAATTATACACACCAACAAGGGCTGATGGTCTTTCCTCAAAAGCATTTAAAATAGTATATGCAACAGATTTACTCTTTTTTAATCACACAATCTGGCATGCTGTTAAAAATAACACAAAATATGTTACAAAAAATTAAGTCTCTCATAGACTGCTCTACTTCATTTTGCAGAAATAAAATTATTGAAAGAGTAATTTTAATTTTCTTTTACATCTCTGTATTCCTCATTGACAGAGATCCCCCAATCCATGCACCCATTCCTTCTTGGCATCAGAACTCCAGTTTTATTTAGTTCTCAATGCACCCAGCTAAAAGGTCACAGTTCCAGCTGTCCTTGCATCTAGGTATGGCCGTGTCATTGAGTGGTCAGTGTAATGTAAGTAGAACTCCTGTGTGGTACTTCTGGGAAGGCTGCTTAAAGGGAATTGACTCAGCTGGAAGGAGGAAACTTTTTCCCTTTCTCCATCTTCCTTCCAGCTGGCCGGATCACAGACAGAATGGACCATGGTGCAGCTAGGATGGTGGGGTACTAGAGGAGCTCATGGAGAGGATGTGACCACCAGTTGGCCCCCAAGCTGGACCTGAGTAATTGGAGGCTTCTTACTCCCTCCCTTGTCCTTGAATGTGCATTCTACTCACTATTCCCACTCTAGGAGCCATTTCAAAGATGCAGCCTTGAATCAGTAACGTGTTGTTGAGACCATCTGAATTACGTATGTGACTAAACCCCATTAAGGCCTCTAGCTAGCCTTTTAAGATTCTAGAGGGTAGATGTAGAGATCTATTTGTCTTGTGGCTGCCCCAGACAACCTTGTATTCAAATCTCCTTGCTTATTAAAACTTTCACCTACAAATCTAGAGGGGTCTGCCTCTTTCTTCAGTCTTTCCTTGGCCTCTGTTTGGGGACTACTTTCAAATTTCACCTGGGGAACTCCCAGTGTTGTGAACCAAAATAGAGCATAAAGGAAGGAGACCAGGACGTTCATTACCAGGGAGCTGCTATACCAGCCCTGTGCTGCCTAACTCCAGACTCAAGTTCGGGAAAGAAACAAAATCTTGTTTTATTTAAACCATCTTTAGTTCTCAATCACTATAGCTGAAACATATCCTAACTGATAGACCCCATTGGACTATAAGCTCCAATATTAAGATCAAATATTAAGTTTGAATAATTGTATGGTTTATTGTTTGTTTTGTTGCCTTTTGAAGCACTTTATCTCAGTCCCTTTAGTTTTTATTTGTTAAAATCTCACCACAAACAGTAGGTTAGCATATTGACAGGAGATTAATCTGGTCCACCAGATTAATAATTAGTCTTACTTATTATTAATTATTAATTAATAACAGACTCATTCCTCAAGACATGCATCAATTTTCTTCCTTGTCCCTACAGTGATTTTTGACCAGAATCCAGGAATCCAAAATGGCAGTTTCTGAGCACAATCTCTGTGGGTTCTTCCATTAGCAGATGAACCTGCCTACAAATCTTTGAGACCCAGGTTCTGTAATTTATACTACATTCCAATTTCTAAAATTCGGAGTTTACCTTAGTGCACTACCATTAACAGTTTTTAACATATACAAACCTATTAAGAGAATATTCACCTTTTCTAAAGTCAATTTACTCAAAATGTTCCATTCTTTATTAAAACTCTATTTAGAACTTGAAACTGGGTCAGTTAACATAGAAAAGATTCCACACCCGGGTTTTGGCTGATGACTTTCACCAGATGTTATTTAACTGGTCTGTCCCCAATGTTTCCTATGAGTCGTAAGTTAGATTCCTAATCAATAACCTAATTAATGTTCGTGTCAGGTTTGATTTTCTGACACCTCCTAAGTGGTGACATGAACTTCATCCCACATCATGTCAGGAGGCACCTCTTGTCTGGTTTTCTCACTTTTAGTGATGCTAAGATTGATGAGAGTTCGGTTACCCATCAACACTGTATCTAATCGTTTTACCATCTGTTGATGACCATTATCCGCATCGGTTATTTCAAAATGGTACTTTTTTTTTCCAATTCTATTATTACTGCTGCATTTATAAGCTGAAATTCTGTAAACCATTCCCTCATCCACCCACGCCATTTGATTACCCTGAAAAATAGTTTATACCAGAAAGCCAAGATGAAACATAATTCTTTTCCTTGAATTATCAGTTTTCAGAGTAATGAGCTGTGCCCTGCCTTCACTTGTTCTTAGTCAACCTAAAAGACCTCAAGTACAGCATATTCATCATTGCACTGGCCATGCATAGTAATGAATGCTCAGCCACTGCACTCTCTGCTCTCTACAAGACCTGTTCCCTGGCTCTGTTAAGCTTTCTTTATGCTTGAAGAGCATGTGGGTGGAAAACAAAAGGACCAAGTCAGGGCCAGTCTTGGTTAATGTGAACAGATGCCTCCTTGCCTCTCTGTTCAACACCCTTCCTGGTTACCCCTGCACCTCCCAATTCTCAGCTCTCTTAAAACACCATTTGATGTACAACACCAGGAGTGAACCCTAAGGTAAACTATGGACTCTGAGTGATTATGATGTGTCAGTGCAGGTTCATCAGTTGTAACAAATGAGCCACTCCCGCGGGGAACGCTGATAATGGGGAAAACTGTGTTTGTGCATAGGCAGGGAACATATGGGAACTCTCTGTACTTTCTGCTCAATATTGCTGTAAACCTAAAAAAGGTCTAAAAAAATGTCTATATAAACAAATAAACATATAAATAAATAACACCACATGGCTGCCCAGAGTAGTCCACATCATCACCCCTTCCAAACCTGTTCCACTATGTGATGCCTGATGCCCCAAATTATTCCTCCCCCCACCTGGGTACAAATTCCTATGAAGCCTACCTCCTTCTTTCAGTTGTCAACTCGTTCAAATGAATGCCCAATAGCGTTTTAGAATGGAGTACCGAAGAAACATATTATCACCTCAAAGTACTCCAATTAGAACAGTAGTTGGTGCTGACTGGTATGAAATGTTTCCAGGCTTTGTTATTATACTTTTCACATCACATTGTAATTATGATATATCTATGTTTTATTCTCAACAGGACTGTGAGCTTTTCAAGTGTAGGACTTCATCTTATTTATCTTTGTGTTCTCTAGCACGTAGCATGGTTCCTGACCCCATAGTGGGTGCTCAATAAATATTTTGAATAAGAAGAATAACTGAAATATTTCCCACTTAATAAAAGCAAGTGCTGTATATTGTATACATACCACTCTATACCAGAGCTTGGGGTGGACAATAAGAAAGAGGCACCCACCCTCTGATCACTAATACCTCAGCCACAGCAAACTAAGCCTTAGAAAAGGAAAGCACAGAAACCGAACAGGGGCTCGGGGTGTCTGCAACCTGTTTACGAAGCAAGCAGCTGAAAAATAGCTATTAAAACATGATGTTGTTTAGTACCATATTAGCATTTATTTAAAGAAAAATGCCATTCACATCAGCTAGCATTCTAATCACTGAACGCCAGGAAAACTCAAAGTAATGATGCACCATTTTTGTAACTTTGTTATTTATTATGGATTTCTTAACCCTCTAAATCTCTCAGACTACATAATCCTCCAAGACAACAACCAAACGATGTGTATGAAAATTAATCATGCTAAGGCTCAGCATTTAATTATTCTTCACACTCTAGTACCTTTAACAATAAATCTTGAATCTGATCCATTTGCATAATCTCCCTGAATAGGCAGATAGTTTGGGGAAATTTTTGTTTAATTTAGGAAATGCCTAACATTTCTTGCCAACTCCCTTTTCATGAATGTAGAGGTTCATTATTTAAGTTCACTTTCAAAGACACTTGGAAATAGAGCCATCACTACTAAACCAAGTTTCTTGCAATTTCTAGATGTTTGAATCAGTATCAAGCTCAATACTTCAGTTTTAATTGAGGTTGGCTATGGAATGCATCCAAATCTTTTTTGAGTACACTAATTTATACAAATCTAGACATTCAATTCTACCAAAACAAGCATGACAGGGATAATATTATCACAGCAAAAAGATTGTTATTTTTATTCTTAACTCTGCGGGGAAGCTGCTTGTCTTTGTGTGTGTAAATTTATATCCCTAAAAAATAATCCCCAGTATTACCTGGGCTGAAAAACAAGTATTTTTATCTGGTCATGTCCTGATAATAATATACATGCACAATATTCCAAATATTAAGCATATATAATCTCTTAAAGCTCAAACAGGCTTATAAGACAAAGCTTTTTGAATCCTGAATTTCATATCTGTGTAACTTATTTCTCTCCCTTATTCCAATTCAATAGTGAATCATCCCAGAGAGGCCTTCGTTGCAGGTTGTAGGAAAAAAGTACAAGGTTACCAGGGCTCTGTCTGTACTAGCATATGCCAAACTAAGATTTGCCTCTTTTCTCCAGACTAGAACTTCCCTGATTATTTTTGCTTTATTTAATCAATACTGAGCAAAAATTACAAGTTGTAAAGAAAGAGGTGGGAAGCAGGCTTCTTTTTATAGAAACATAAAAAGCAAATGAGCATGATCCCTAAAGAAAAAGGGAGCTTTAGGTAGGAACTTTGCTGAAGTCTAACATGTTCCTCCTCGACACGAATTTCATGTGTCTCCGAAGGTAGACACAGATGTAGGCAAACATGGCCCCAAAAGGATAAACCAGTTCTACAGTCAGCTAATGGCATGCATCTCCATTAGAAGCAGAAGGTCACATGGTGATGATAGAAAAACGTGCATCCCCATCAACGGGAATTTATCTAAGTGTCTTTCATAAAAGGCTCATTGACTTCCCAGGCTGAGGAGGCCAGCACTGTCATTTGTGCACTGGGCTCTAAATATCCTGGTGAGAAGAACGCAGTACATCCCTTTTCAGAAGTTTCCAAAAATAGCAAATTATCAAGATTACATAGGGGGAGCTTTTCAAAAACCACAAATCCACTCAGTAAGGATCTCTGGGGATGGGTTCATATGAACCAATGACTAGAGCCTGAATGGTGGTTACCCTTCCTTCTGGGCAAAGAGAAATTCTTAAGAGAATGAAATGAGAGGCTTGCCTGTCTCTTGATTCTCTGATGAGTTATTTGTTTAGATGCTGTGGGGAAAAAAGGGTAGGGTAGAATATTATGCGAAGGACTAATATTTGGACATGTGTTAACAGCATGTATATCATAGAATGATTCATGGACTGTGCTCAGTAAGGTTTCAGTACATAACATACCCAAACAGTATTAATTGTCCGGTACATTTAGATACAAATTCGATGTTGTTCTCACAGTGCTTTAAAAATACACTAGTGTACATTATGATTCTGTCCTTAAAATCAATGCCTGGGGATTTGGTATCCTTTCTGGGAGACATTGGCTCCTTGTCAAAGGGCAGAAAATCTGAATATAATGTAGAGGGAGCATCTGTTGTTTTTTTCCATTAGCTACCCTCTTTGCATTCTGAAAATACTCCTCGCTGACCCATGTGATATGAAAGGAAGTGTCAATTAGGACTTTTCCTGACATTTGGCCATGTGAGTCAGCAAGAGGCACAAGCCTTGCCAACTGTGATCTTCCATACTGGTTGGCCCAAGAGCCAAATGGGTTCAAACAAGATCAAATCCCCAAGTAGAGTCAAGGTACATGGGCCCTAAGTAACTGTTTCTCTTCTATCTAGGGTTGTGCCCTAGGAGAACCATGAAGCTTAGAGCTCCCCCGTAACCTTTCACTCTTTCGCAATTAAGTAGCAACCATAGTTTGGTGTGATTGGCCCAGGTCCCAGCTCCAGAGATGGGTACAAATTGTCATAAGTGTAATCTGGTCCTCCTGGCCGCAGTGATAGGTCCCTTCAGTGAATGTGCAGGGTTTCTGTTTGATGGTTGAGGTGAAAGACTACCTCTCTCTTATCCTGGACAACATGGTGTACTGATTTGATACCTGAAGCTGCTGCAGCCATCTGACTATCTGAGAGGAGTCAGCACAAGAATGTGGTCAAAACATGAACCATGAATGAGGAGAAAGCCAAGCAAAGCATAGAGACACAGAGATAGAGCCCTGATCAAAGCTCACTCAAACCCTATCAACCTCTGGAATGCAACCTCTAGCTTTGTAAACCATGTAAATTTTGTTATTTAAGCCAGTTTAATTCGATTTTCTATTACTTGCAACTAAAAGAACTCAAGCTGCTATAGATTTGGGTACTAAGTAAGAATGAGGAAACGAACCCCTGAAAGGTAGGCTTGGCTAAAAGGAAGAGGACCAGCTGAGGGCAGTGTGGAGCCCGATGTTTCAGCATGGATTTGGTCACCCCTAGCCTTTTATCACCTCAATTGCAATGGGATTTTCCTCACAGTAGAGACTCTTTTTCCTATATCTATGTCTCTATGAAAAGTAGAAAAACAAAAATAGAGATTGTTTCTGTTTCGAGTATGAGGCGAGAGGGACCTCTCTGGGCCTGCTTTACTCATATCACAGTCTGATCTCTACAGGCATTTGTGGTGTATTTTTGCATTTAATTTTTTTTCAATTACAGTGGACATGCAATATTATATTAGTTTCAGACATACAACATAGTGATTAGATATTTATATAACTTATGTAGTGATCACCCGAATAAATCTAGTACTCATCTGTCACCATAAATAGTTATTATATTATTAACTATATTCCCTATGCTTTACTTTACATCCCCATGACTATTTTGTAACTACCAAGTTGTACCTCTTAATCCCTTCCCCCTTCATGCATTCCCCCAAGATGCCTTACATCTGGCAACTCTCAAAATGTTCTGTGTATCTATGAGTTTGTTTCCATTTTGTTTGTTCATTTATTTTGTTTATAAGATTCCACATGTAAGTGAAATCATGATATTTGTCCATCTCGGTCTGACTTATTTCACTTAGTATAACACACTCTAGGTCCATCGATCCATGTTGCAGATGGCAAGATTTCATTCTTTTTATGGCTGAGTAATATTCCATTATATATATGTACCACTCCTTCTTTATCCATTCAACTATTGCTGGACCCATAGATTGCTTCTGTATCTTGGTTATTGTAAATAATGCTGCAATAAACATATGGATGCATATGTATTTTCGAGTTAGTATTTTGGGTTTCTTCAGATAAAAAACTAGAAGTGGAATTGCTGGGTCCTTCTTTGTCTTGTTATAGCCTTTGTTTTAAAGTCTATTTTGTCTGATATAACTATTGCTACTCCAGCTTTTTTTTTTTCCAATTCCATGTTCATGAAATATCTTTTTCCATCCTTTTACTTTCAGTCTCTTTGTGTCTTTCAATCTGAAGTGAGTCTCTTGTAGGCAGCATATGTAAGGATCTTGTTTTCTTATCCATTCAGTCACCCTGTCATTTGATTGGAGTATTTAATTCATTTAGATTCAGAGTAATTATTGATAGATATGTAGTTATTCCCATTTTATTATTCATATTTTTTATCTCTTTTTTCCCCTTTTTCTTCTTAAAGAAGTCTCTTTAACATTTCCTGTAATACTGGATTGGTGGTGATGAACTTCTTTAGTTTTTTCTTGTCTGGAAAGCTCTTTATCTGTCCTTTGAATCTAAATGATAGCTTTGCTAGGTAGAGTAATCTTGGTTGTAAATCCTTACATTTCATCACTTTGAATACTTCATGTCAATCCCTTCTAGCATGCAAAGTTTCTGTTGAGAAATCAGCTGACAGTCTTATGGGAGCTCCTTTGTAGGTAGCCAGCTGCTTTTCTATTGCTGTTTTTAAGGTTTTCTCTTTGTCCTTAACCTTTGGCATTATATTGGGTTATCGGAAAAGTCATGATGTATTTTTTCTATTTTTTTTTCGTTGCAAAAATGCATCAGGACTTTTCCAACAACCCAATATTTATGATGTTTCTGTGTGGGCCTCTTTGAGTTCATCTTGTTTGGAATTCTTTGTGCTTCCTGAGCTCATATATCTATTTCATTCTCCAAGTTAGGGAAGTTTTCAGTCATTATTTTTTCCAATAGATTTTTCAATTCCTTGCTCTCTCTCATCCTTCTGATACCCTATGATGTGAATGTTGGTATGCTTGATGTTGTCCCAGAGTCCCCTTAAACTATCCTCACTTTTTTGGATCTTTTTTATTGTTGTTGTTGTTGTTGTTCTGATTGGATGTTTTCTGCTTCATCTTCCAAATCACTGATTTGATCTTCTGCTTAATCTAATCTGTTGTTGATTCCCTCTAATGTATTCAGTTATTGTATTCATTTCAGTTATTGTATTCTTTATTTATGACTGGTAGTTTTTAATATTTTCTATCTCCATGTATATATTTTCTATTTTTGTTGTTGTTGTTGTTTTTGTTCTCCTTGAGATCACTGAGCATCCTTATAGCCAGTGTTTTAAACTCTACATCTGATGGATTGCTTGTCTCTATTTTGTTTAGTCCTTTTTCTGGAGCTTTGTCCTGTACTTTCATTTGGAACATGTTTCTTTGTCTCCCCATTTTGGCTGCCTCTATCTGTTTGTTTCTATGTGTCAGATAGAGCTGTGATGTCTCCTGGTTTTAATAGAGTGGCCTTATGTAGTAAGTGTCCTGTGGGAAGCCCCTGGTCAGTCTCCCTGGTCAATTGAGCTGGGCGCTCAATGTGTGTCCCTTGTGTGGGTTGTGTGTGCCCTCCTCTTGTAGTTGAGCCTGGTTGCTGTTGGCATACCAATGGGAGGGATTGACTCTCAGAATGATTGGTTGTGAGGACTGGTCATGACTATAGAAGAGGATCTATTGTAAAGGGGCTGACCCTACAGAGAAGGATGAGCTTTAGCAAGGCTCTCGTGCCTGCCCTTTGGGTATATCATTTGTGGAGGTGGTTGGGTAGTGTTCTGGTATGATCTGAAGCTGGCCACCAGGTATGTTGGTTCTTGGACCTCTTGGGAGGGGCTCTAGTGCAGGCCAAGGTCAGCACTGCCTGTGCCCTGCCTGGGGTCACTTAGTATGAGCTACAAACTGATCTGCAAATGGTTGCCACTTGTGCTGGGCTTGGAAGTGCCTGGGAGAGACTAAGCTACACAATGAAGGTGGCTTCTGCTAATCCTGGGCTTGGGGCTACTTAGCAAAAGGTACAAGAGGTACACATTGAGGCCACACTCTGCTTATTTGGGGTTTGAGAATGTTTGGTCAATTTTAGAAAACTCCACAACATGAGCCAAGACAGGAAATTTGTATGGAAAAGCTACTGGAAGTGGTTTGGATTGGCCCACAAGTTGGGTGGGTCAGGGTCTCAGGGAATCACCTGGGTGGTGCCAACAGTGTTAGCAAGGTTGATGGAGACTCAGATATGGTGCCCACCTGCCTGTGGGCTGGGTGGTGGAAGAGCTCAACAAAGGAAGAGTGGCTTCTGCCAGTACTTCTGTCTGGAAGAAAGCTACCCCTCCAGCCCTCACCCTGTAGCCAGACAATTCAGTTAGTTCCTTCCCATATGTCCCTGGCACCTTTCAATTAGCTGCCACAGCCCTGGAACTCAAAAAAAAGTAAGTCCATCAGGGAGTACGCCCATGCATGGGCCCCTTAAAAGGAGCTCCTGGGACTCCACCAGTCCTTTGTCTCACTCAGCCACAATCTCTGCTGGTTTTCACAGTCAGAAGTTATGGGGCTTCTCTTCCTGGCACTGGAATATTGGGCTGGGGAGCCTGGTGTGGGGTTGGGACCCTTTGCTCCTCAGTGTGGACCTCCACTACCAAGAAAGTTCTCCTAATTTTTAACTGCCATATATGGGTGTGGGACCTGTTCAGTCCATGACTCCACCCCTCCTACCAGTCTCAAGGTGGCTTCTTCTGTATATCCTTAGTTATAAAATTTCAGTTCAGCCAGACTTTAGGCAATTCTCAATGATGGATATTCTGTAGTTTTGTTATTTTGATGTGGTCATGGAGGGAGACAAGCACAGCATTTACCTACTCTGCTCTTTTCACGGGAAGCCTGTATCTCTCTAGAGGCATTTGAGTTCACAAACTCTGGAGTAACCTTACACCTGATTTGGGGGGGGGAGGGGAATTGTGTTCAGGGACAGGTAGGAAGTTGAACTACATTACTCCTGAGGGCCTAATATTCTATAACTTAAAAATACAAAGTATCCTAATAGCACCTATTGATTTCTTGAGACTACATTAGTCTTTTTTGTCAACTGAGACATGCACAAAATTAAGAGGCTATCGTGATCAAGAGGATATCATCATATAAAACAACAGTGGTGAAATTATTACTATTATTAGTATTTAACTGTTTCGAACATTCTCATTCTTGATCTTACATGGGCACTATCAAAATAGCTCATGCCACTTAGTATTCTGAACTTTATTTCCTTTATTACAATAACTCTGAACATTACTGTCTCAGAGCCACCAAGTTGTCAGGATCTTTATAAGAATACTTTCAAATGTAACACCAAGAAAGAATATTGTGTAAAACCCAGTTTAGATGTACTTGTGACTACAGAGGTTTTACAAAATGAGAAATCTGAAGTAAAAGATAATGTAGATTTATTCATGTTTTATCTGACAGCATAAATTCTAGGAACAGAGAACTAGGGAAAAATAATGTAATTGTATACGTCCCTCAAAAAATAATTTTTAGAGAGGGATATAATCAACTATAAAACATCCAAAAGGTGGAAAAATTAGGGTTCTGTGTTAAAGCACAGGCCTCTGCAGACATCTTGTGAGTCGTAATTTCTAACAGCCTGAGTCTCTAGTACTTCTTACCTACTGAACCAGGACCAGTCGGAACAAATTTTTAAAAATAATCACTGTCAAAATTAGGTATTTACAAAATCTTACCATACAAAAGTTCACATGATTTTATGTGAAAGAGAGAAAATCAAACATGAATGTAGTTAAATTGATGTTTCTTCTTTAATTGAAAAGAATAGAGGATGAATAAAGGTGTGACCACAAAGAGGAGAGAGGGGCCTTTCCAAAGGTGAGCACAGCTCTGTCTGATGAGACAGGGTGGTAATTGCAAGAGGTACCACCTTGGACAACTATCACCCTCGCTGTATCTCCATTTTTCATATGTAAAATAGAGCTAATGATAGTGTTTAATAATCTTCAGAGGATTATATGAGCTAATCATGTTAAAATAGAATAGCATTGGTGAATAATAAATCCTCAGTAAATGCTACTATGTCCCTGGCATCTTAATGTTGACATTTTTTCAAGGTGTCTAGTAATATCAAGATATATTATAGTTTCCAAAACTTGTTTTTTCTAGGATACTGCTGATCATTCTGCTAGAAAGTATAACATTGCTTTTCTAGGCTATTTCTCTGCAGTATTTCCTAAAAGTCAGTTTATGAGAATGTCTGAACAATACATAAATTTTACAGTTCCATGAATTAAGTCAATTACTTTTGTTAAATGATTTAATTATTGGACACTTATTGGCATATGATATAATACAATAGCTGATGTTCACCTTGCCCTTTAGCTTTATAACTGTGGACCCTGAGAAAGAAGATACTTACCAAGAAGGGCTCCTGGTGGCTAACTCGGTCAAATTTAAAAGCAGAGCCTAACAACCATTTCTAAACATGGGCCTCTGCTTTTTCAAAGAGAAGCCTGCACTGAACTGCCTGCCTGTACTGTGTTTCTGCCATCTGAGCCAGCCCTTATAAAGGAACTCCTGGACTTGTATTTCAATCAATGAGACTGAGGCTTTCCCTGTCCAGTTGAAGTTATGCAGCTATATTCCCCATCAGCATCTTCACCAAACAATCAGATTGGCTCCATTCTAACCAATTAGGACAGTGCCTTTTGGACCAATCAAACTGTGAGGATTTGGAGACCTCATTTGCATGAAGACAGAGTCAGAGTCAGAGCACATCATGGAGCAGAGTTGTTTAGCCCAAGAGGGGCCAGGCCCCAGGGTCCACTGCCCACAGAGCCACCTCCCAGCCATGCTGTTTCATAGCTGTGCTGCTTCATAATTAAGCTGTAACACTATTGAGCTGTTCCACAGCCGTGCTATATCACAATTGAGCTATTTGCACTGAATAAAGTTTCTTTCTCCACTGTACCCCAACTTGGAGATTCCTGCTGGCATTAAATTAGCTCTAACAACCGTTGGTTGACATAACATAACTCTCCTTAAGATCTCCTTAATATCAGGAGATGCTTCTTCAGCCTTAGGGATTTTCCTGTACAAACAGGATGTATGTCAAGGCTAAAAATTGGGTTGCTGTGCAAATAGAGGAAAAGCAATGAGCACATTACTTAAAATCTTATTTTTAGTTCCACTGCCTTCCACACTGATGCCAGAGTTATATCAGAAACACAGATGGGATTGTGTTATTCTACTGCTTAATAGTCTTCAAATGGCTCCTCACTGCCTAGAAAATGTCCAAACTCCTTAACAAGCCCAAGGCTCTAAACAATCTGGTCCCAATCTGCCCCTGCCAGCTCATCTCTCCTCATTTCTTCCTTTACATGCATGTTCTGACTTCTGAATACATCACATACTTACTTGCTTCTATTTCTTTACATTTCTTTACGTACTTACATGGGTCCCATGATTGAAATACCTTCCTTATCTCGCATATTATATTCCATCAAGCTAAACTGATACACTATCTGTGCTATACTTCCTGCTTATTCCATCTCTCACTGGCTTCCAGGCAGAATTAATTATTTCCTTCTCTTAAATTGTGAGATCAAATGTGAGGTAAAAACAAATACCATCCCTTGCCTCATGGAACATACAGTCTAATGACAAAACAGACTTTAATCAATTAATATCATAAATATAAATTAAACTATGATAAGAAGACAGGGTACTATAACATTATTTATGCATTAAAATTTTTTTCCTAAAAAATATGAGAAGTAGCAATAAACTAAGTGAAGAGAGGAAGGAAGAGTATTCTCATAAAATCATGTATGTGCAAAGGCCCTGTGGCAGGAAAGAGCGTAAAAGTGCAAGAGCTGGAAGGCCAGGATAGCTGGAATGGAAAGATCATTGAGGAGCCTATAGTTGGTTGAACCTGGAGAATAATACAATAGCCTTTTTTCTCAAATGTTTATATCATCTACTCTCATTATTTCTTTTGTTTCCAGAGGAAGATAATATGAGATTTCAAAAACAATTCACTACAAAATTTTTAATATTCTATTACTGCTAATTCTTAATGCTGTTTATTCCCTAAAGACTGCATCTATCATTCATGAATCAAATTTATCTATTTTATTCTTTTTAGTTCTTTATATACTTCTTCTGATAGACTGTTCATGAGTTACAAAAGCTGTACCCAGCACCAGGGGTTGCTGTTGCTCAGAAAATAAGGTAACAGCTTGTTTTCACTGGCAGGAGTAAATTAACACCCCTCTGCCAACAACCCCCTGCCCCAGTATGCCCACACACACACACACCCTATATGTCCAGTAGAAGGCAAATAAACTGATTTTTGGTGAAATTAATAGACTCAAGTTTACTCTAGGTTGACTTCTTCACAAGAATTCTAGTGTCGTTGATAGTAGAAAATTGAAGATACTGTTGGGAAAGTAAATTCTTTAAAAAATTCCTCAAAAGGGTCTTTTTCCAGAGCCTTTTCATAGTGAAAATAAGGGAAATCGTTGATCTCTCAGGATTCATTACAAAAACAAGGATTTCTCTAGGTGATGTATTCAGGGCTACTTTATGATTTTTTTTAAAGAAAAATAGCTTTATATATGAATGCTATGTGCATTGCAATTACAGTTAGAAAAATGCAATGATTTGACATTTATTTCACTTATTCATTCAACAGCTATTTATTAAGTATTTACCATGGCCTTGTCACTATGAAAACTATGATCAGAAACACTACATATCTGTGATCTATGTATTTTATTTTCTTAACTCAGACAAATGAAATCTCATGGAAAACAAAGTAACCCCTGTAGGACTTGCATATCTGTTTTATTCATTTGATCTCCAAATGCATACATAGCACACATTAATTTCCATTTTGTGATTGAGGACATTAGCATGCCATTATTAATTATAGTACTGGTCACAGAAATGATAGATGGGGCAGCAGGGATTGTGAAGATGAGTCCAGAATGAAAACAGTTCATCACTTTTGATAGAATCAGAACAAAACTTTCCATTCCGTTTATGTGAAGTAGATTACAGAGGAAAGCAAAAATGTAACTGGTCTCTCTCAATTCTAAAATTAGGAGGTTTTTTGTTTTGTTTTTTTATCACTGTCTTTGTTGGAGATCCTCTCTAACCATTCAGGACAAGAGGTCCCAAAGCTTACGTCGTAAGAGCACAAAGATGGAGTTCTGGCAGACGGGGTTGTGCTGGTATACCTGCTTATTACTATAAAAGGAGCTGTCACCTATTTGTCACAAGCAGACTGTCCTCAACGAGACACTAAAGCACAATGCTACAGAGTCCCTATTAAGTTCAACCTCATGTCCTCTCTGTTCTTTTTAAAGGGAAACTTATATGACTGTTGCCTGGATACCAAAGACTCCAACTTGTATTGCAGAGTTCATACTTCTGTCTCCATCTGTCAGGTCTTTAAGTCCTTATAGTACCAAACACTCAACCTAGAATTTACAATTGTAAATCCCTCCAAACAGAAATAGGAGAGATGGTGGTTTGTTTTTTCCCTGTTAAATCATTGTTTCACAAATAGTTGTCTTCGTGATTTTGGAGAACACAAACCCCTTGGTATTTTATTTTCACCCAAGGGTCACCCTGCTTCTTGTATTTGTGTGTGCTTACATTAACTTTTTGAAAAGAGTGCATTGGTAACAGATGACCTCTTTAAATCCAGATCCTTAAGAATTTTAAAATTGTTATGAGTACAAGCAAAAAAGAAACTGAAAACTGATATGTAAAACCTGCAAAAATATTCCATCTTGCAAAATACGGTAACTTTAATTCTCTTCTGAGACTTGCTATTTCTTTGTTCTTATGACCGAATAGGCGGCACCCTTAGCTACAAAAATAAAAAACAAATGTTAATCTATTCTCTTTAGGGACAAGCCTGAAGCCTTGTAAACCTTTATACTGTCATTATGAATGAGCAACTAACAGTTGGATCGCTGATATATACTGGATGGAGTTTCTGTAAACATTGTTGCTTTTCTGTTGGGCAACCAGTTAGGCAGAGAAAAAAAAAGTATTTTTCCTTTGCAATTTTGTATATATTCTGCCTAAAAATTGTCCCTGGTTTGTATGAAGAAATTATATTCTTGTTTGAGCAGAAACTCTTAGACAAGATGAGAAGGTGAAACCAAGAAACCTGGGATAAGGATTTATATAGACTCGTTCAAGTCAAATTGGAAAACGGACCCAAAGGAAACTGGATAGAGCCTAATGATGTTCAAGCAGGTAGAGTCTGTTCAAGTTCTCTTTGTGCTATTTCATATGAGACAATTCAGGCATTGAGGAATAGACTGATTTTTGGATCATTATGTTCTGAGGTGATTAACTTATTGAGACTGGAGTATACAAGGTCACACCCATACCTGCAAGTGGGGTTGGGACTTTTCTTGAAGGCAGTGGATATCTTACTGTCAATCACCTGAAAAGAGGAAGTTCCAGGAATAGGGGAGGAAACCCTTGGATTTTAGTAAGGGGGAAAACTGCCTACCTATTTCTTGCCCCATAGCTACTTGTAAAAGCCTACAAATAAGAAACAAATGCTGTTGTTTTACTGGTAACGAGGATCAAGCCATTGCCAGCCACGTGGAAGTAGTGTGGGGAGCAGCCCTATCTATACTATAGCTAAGCATGTGACTTCCCAGTACAAGTCTGAATCTGTGGATTCTGAAAGTCATCCCACTCAGTTGCAGTCATACATTTTTCTGTGCTATACTTCCTTTATGTCCAAAGTTACAGTAAAATCTAGTTTCAAGGTTGCCGCCTAATGGGTGACTTCCAGAATGGTGGAGTAAGGACCTCTGAAAATCTGCGATTCTATAAAAGCAATGAGAGCACTGACAAAAACTGTAAAAATCAACCTGTTCAGAGCTCTGGAATTAAAGGCTTGCAACAATCTAGGGAGTTTTATTCAAGAAAAACGATTGCATCTCAGTGTTCGTAGCATTTTAACTTGCCCTCACCTTGCCCTCCTCTCCCCCAGCTGCAGGAAATCCTTAAAAAGCAATAGCCTGAAGCTATGGTAGGTGTAAATACCAGCAGCCTAGCAGTCATGTGAGGGAGCAGAATAGACTTCTCAAAAGACTGGTCTGGCAACTTAAAAAAGAGCTCCATTTTCAGGACTGGTCCTTGTTTGGCCTGACTCAGAGCTCACTCTGTGTGAACAGTTCTACCCAGGATTTTTAATGAAAACAATCAGCAGCGATTGTGTAACATCACAGCTCCTGAGGCAGCATTACCAGTTGGGGATAACAAGAGGATGACCACAAAACTTGAGAGGAAAAACTGGGGAATAAGATGTCCTTAGAGAACTTCAAAAATCTCCTATCTATTCCTGGGAATCTAGAAGGTCATGCCCACATTCAGAAGCCAAGTGCATTCCCAGGAAAGACTTGAGAAGATCCTAACCTCTCATAAACATCAGAATAGTAGTTACAAGGTGTGATCCAACAATACAGTGAATGTTTAATAAAAAAAATTTATTATAGTAAAAGACACGCTGCCATTAATCCACTCTCAAAATACTGATCCTCACTTTGAACATACTTATCCCATCGTTCTTGCCACTTTCTAGAGCAGCTCTGGAAGTCCTCTTTCATGAGTGTCTTTAGTTGTGCTGTTATGGCTGCCTCGATGTCCTGAATCAATTCAAAACGTTTACCTTTCATGGTTATTTTGACTTTGGGGAAGAGCCAGAAGTCACATGGTGCCAGATCCAGTGAATAAGGTGTATGAGGACACACCATAATATTTTTATTTGACAGAAATTGCCATACCAGCAGCGATGTGTGACACGGAACATTGTCATGATGGAGGGTGATTTACAACCCATTTTAAAACACACCTTCTCTCAACCATAACTCACACTGCACTGAACAAGTTGAAACTTGTTCACACACAGCTACTAAGTTTCAATGTGCCACTTTCCATGTTGAAGATTCCTGCCTTTCCATTGGATGGCACTTGGCAGCAGTATTCACCGTATTTTGTGATCACAACGGAAAGACTATGTCACACATCACTTCTGGTATACGGCAATTTCTGTCAAATAAAAACATATGGTGTGTCTTCATCTACCTTATTCACCAGATCTGGCACTATGCGAATTCCAGCTCTTCCCCAAAGTCAAAATAACCATGAAAGGTAAATGTGTTGAGGCAGTCATGACAGCGCAACTTAAGACTCTCGCAAAAGAGGACTTCCAGAACTGCTCTAGAAAGTGGCAAGGATGATGGGATAAGTGTGTTTGAAGCCAGGGGAAATATTTTGAGGGGGATTAATGGCAATGTGTCTTTTACTGTAATAATTTTTTAATTTCAACATTCACCATATTGTTTGATCACACCTCATATCTTTGAGAGGGATTATTGGGTTAGAAGAATCATGAAGGAGTCTTCTGGGGCTAGAAGAGTTTTATATCTTGGTCTGGATGATGGATACACAAGCATGTTGAATGTTAAAATTCTTTGAGTCATATAACTAAGATGTATGCACTACATGGCATGTGTATTACAGTATTCCTCAATAAATATTAAGAATCATTTTAAAAGAGGAGTTAAAAATGTGTTTAACAACCTGACCCACATTATGGCCTGACAAATGCCTGGACAATGATAAGCCTCATGTTTCCCAACATTAACTCACCGCTTTACCACTGACTTCACCAAAAGATGCCCTTAAACTTTCAGACCCACTGAAGCCAAATCATGACCCAGAGGCTCTCTGAGAGCCTTTGTCTAACTCTGGCAATAATGGCCTTTTCTCACAAAACTAGGTTTCCACTTTGCAGCTCAGTTTCAAAAATAAATAACATGCTGTTATTTTATGTATGTGTAATCTATACATAATGTCTCTGTGCATATAATTTAGATCATCTAAAACAGGATGATTCTTGACAACAAAAAGGGGCACTGTCAATAACTATTCAGGGACAACAAGCTTAAATGGGAATTGTCTCAGGTGAACTAGATACATGCTCACATCTTGCATAAGTGGTAAAACTGTAAAGAAAAGCAAGAAGTGATTAACAGAAATTTCATGATGGTGCTTAACTTGGACAGGAAGAGGATGCCATGAGAGAGGGACATGGGGATTATATATATATATATATATATATGTATGTATATATATGTATGTATATATATATATGTATATATATATTATGTATATATATACATGATATGTATATATGTGTGTATATATATGTATGTATATATATGTATATATATATGTATGTATATATACATGATATGTATGTGTATATGTGTATGTATATGTATATATAGTGACAAGGAATGTGTACACATTTTAAGACAGGAAAACAGTATTAAAATTGTAATACTCCATATATACTGATAACAAAAGATGAATACAAGTCATGTTTGACTTCTGCAATTACAAGAGGTATTCAAAGTGGTTACCATCAGCATCCAGACACTTCTAATTAGAATGAACTACTGCTTGAGCAACATTGATCAGTGTTCACTTGTATACATTTTTTGACACCCTAAGTTTGTGTGTATGTGTATGTGCATGTGTGTGTATACATACACACACATTTATTATTACTTTTTAAACTACACATATTCTTAGATATTCTTTTTTTCTGTACAAAAACTTCATAAATTTCTAAAGTTATAGTTAAAAGCCATCACAAAACCCAGAATTAAGGTTAACAGACATGGTTATACTGTTGGCTTACACTTGCCACTATGGTAAACAGTTCAAGTCACTGATTGGTCATTAGTTATACCCACATTTTTAGCAATGTCTTTGTTTAGGAAGGAACACCATTACACAAAACCACCAGTTGTAGTAAATGTGTGGCTATAATTTATAAGGAAAAAACCTACTTTTTAAAAATTAAGGTAAGAATTATTCTTTGGAGATTATATATATATATATATATATATATATATATATATATATATATATATATATATATATATGGAAGCCTCAGTTTACACACTACAGGTATATCCTCTTATGTCTCAAGCAGATACTCAGCTAACTTTCAAAAGTAGGATATTGATTTTCCTCTTCCTCTTCCCTTCCATTCCCCTCTCTTGAAGCCAGTGGCATGGCCAAGGGCCAAGGATCAAGGAAGTGGCAATGTGATTGGGAGATTGATTACAAGTAGTTGAACAAGTAAGTACATATATCAATCATAATGCGAGCCAGGTGTTCAGTGGAATGTGAGGTAATATTAGCTGCTAGGGTGGAAAGAACTGTGAAAGGAGATTTGAGAAGAGAGTGACCTTGAAGCACTCATTCTAGAAACTGGTAAAGCAAGCAAACTAGGAGGTATAATACAATTGTCAGATGGTGTTCAGTGGACATTTGAAATTTGTTCTATGTATTGATTTCTTATTGGTGCTGCAATAAATTACTAACTTCTTGGTGGATTGAGCCAACACAAATGTATTATCTTACAGTGCTGGGGGCCAGGACTCTGAAATGGTTTCACTGGGCTAAACTCAAGGTGTTGTCAGGATTGCACTCACTCTGATGGCTCTAGGGGGGGGGAAATCTGTTTTCTTGCTTTTTCTGGCTTCTAGAGGCCACCTGCATTCTTTGAGCATGATTTCTTTTCCCATCTTCAAAGCCAGAAGTGTACCAGCTTCAACTCTCACTCTCTCTCTCTCTTTCTCTCTCTCTCTCTCTGACCATTGCCTCACTGCCACATCTTTTATTCTGACTCAGTTTCTGTCATCACATTACGTTCTCTGAATCTGAACCTCCTACCTCCCTCTTCTAAAGACCTTCATGATTACATTGGGTCCACCAGATAATTCAGGATAATCTTCCCCATCTCAAGATTGTTGGCTTAATCACATAAGCAAAATCCCATATTCACAGGTTTTGGGGTTTGGGACATGAGCATCTTTTGGGGAGAATTATTTTGTCTACCATATACTATGACTAAAGTGAGAATAGTCAAAAAAGTTGTACTTTTTCTTTTTTTTTTTAGATTTTTTTTTATTGGGGTATTGGGGGGAAGGGAACGGTGCTGGGGAATTGGGGGAAGGGAACAGTGCTGGGGAATTGGGGGAAGGGAACAGTGCTGGGGAATTGGGGGGAAGGGGAACAGACAAGTTGCTGTCCTTTTGTTCTTCAGTCTAGTTGTGGAGGACATTGCTTCACTGGCCCAAGTTGGCACCATCATTGTGCTCTTCCCGGGCGAGGCAGATCAGTCACCGGCTTCTGGACAGCTGCTCACGGCGGCTGCTGGCTGCTCATGCTGGCTGCTGTCTACACATGGTAGCCCATGGCAACCCACTGCCACAGAGGCTGCAGCCTACGCCATCACCGGCGTCTCACGGCAGCCCAGCTCCAGGTTGAGCTGTTGTTCAGCATCTTAGCTGTGGAGGGCAGTGTCACTGGCCCTCATATGTGGGATCCAAACCGGGGCTCTCTGGTGTCCCAAGCCAGCTCTTAACCATTGCGCCACTTGGCCGGCCCAAGGTGTAATTTTTCATAGCTGTTGGGGGTACGGGAAACATGGATAAGGTAAAGGGCTTGGTTTTACCAGATTGTGACCCTGGAGGGGGAAAAGGAGAAAAGGTAATTCTAGTAATCGATTTTAGACTCAAATTAGATAAGAAAGGGAGAAAAGACACTTTGGGCATAGGAGGAATGATTGATAATGAGACTATGGTAAGGCCAATGGGCTAAAAGTCTCAACAAGGCCAAAGAATTGCCGAATGGGATACCTAAAATAGACTAGTGGATACAAGGAGTCAAGATTTTAGAAATGTCCATTCATGTTTTGGATACGATCAAGGGTGTGACTATGGGAAAGGAGGTGGAGTGAAAGAATGCTTATGGGGTGCAAGGGAGTCTCTTGCAATTGCTCTGCTGAAGAAAGCTAGAAAAAGGGAACTCACTGAGTAAGGGGAGTAAGGTTGAACCTTATCAATAAATGTAGCCCATGGAACACAGTAAAATATATAAGTATATATTTTTAAACTGGCTTATTTTTTGAATCCTGTAGTTTTGGCTTTATCAGTAAAAACCAAAACATAATTCAGGGGTATTATTAGATACCTGTGCTAGGTCTCTTTCATGGACTCCTAGTAATCTGAGTTACTTAGTGCTATGGACTGAATTGTTGCCCCCAAAATTCATGTGTTGAAGGCCTAACCCCCAGCACTTCAAAATGTGACTGTATGTGGAAATTGGGCCTTTAAAGAGGTGATTAAAATGAGGCAGATGGAGTGGGCTGTAATTCATTCTGACTAGTGTCCTTAGAGGAAGAGGAAATTTGGACATCCAAAAAGAGAGATACCAGGAATGCATGTGCATAGAGGAAAGACTACATGAGGACACGGAGAGTAGGAAGTCATCTATCTATAAGCCAGGAGAGAGGCCTCAGAAGAAACCAAACCTGACACCTTGATCTTCAACTTCCCAGCCTTCAGAACTATGAAAAAATTCCTATTGTTTAAGCCACCCAGTCTGTAGTATTTTGTTATGGCAGCCCTAGCAAACTAATGTAGCTTGTTTGTTTTAGAGATTATTATTTAGAAGTTGTTCTTATTTTTAACTACTTTAGAAATTTCTATCTGGAAACTGCTTTTTCTTTAGGATCTCAGAATTTATTACATCTTACTTCATCATGAATTCTCTGAATCTTAGTGAAGAGAACAATAAGTGCTCTTGTGAGCAGAAAAGAGGTGGGGGCCTATTTCCCTAAGGTGCCTGGACTTTGCTTCCATCTGCGTGGAGGCAGGCATTGTACATGGAGACTGTGGGGAAACACTTATTGTCAAGGACACACAACTAAGTCTTCTCCTGAAAAAGTCTGAGTGCAAGTTGGCAGTAACTGAAGAGTAACCTAGGAATCCAAGTCCTTTCCTGTCTGCCTCCACCACATGTGGCAACTGACTTTCTGTAGCCAAGCAGACAAAGAGGTTTTGTCATTGGGGATTTAAGGTGTTTGTGGTAAAACATCCGTGAAACCAGTGGGAATAGAATGAGAGGTTATACAGTCCTAAGCAAGTGAAACATGAAAATTAAATACCCTATGAAAGATGTCTTGGCGAAATAACCCACATTCTACTGCAAAAGACATTAAAGAGGAAACTTTATCTATTTGGAAATATTACAATGGGAACATAATGCTGTCCCTGCGTCCTTGTGTAATCCAATTTTTGCTTCTTAGCTACCACATTAAATTGTAGATAACTTTGTACTCTTTCTGATCTTCAAGTATTTCTAGATACAACCAACAACCTGTGAGTTCCTATAGGAAAAACAGTGTAAATGGGTCAGTAAACGCAAGCTGGGTTTTGATGTTTATTTCCCATGTCACCAACCTGACTCGTCCTTGGCAGCAGAAGCCATTTGTAAGAATCTACACATGTGGTGTTCTCAGTTGACTCAGGCCCTTGCATGGCCCGCTGTGACTACCTTGGGAGAAACCACTGCAGTGCCTGTCAAGTAGTACACCCCACCTTGTCCAGGGAGGCCTCCCCACTGCTCCATCAGCTAATGCAGCAGGTGCAGGATGGATGCTCTTATCCAGAACGTGTGTAGTAGATTCAATGATACTCCATTTGACACCCAAGGGGCTGTGTATAAACAGTGGTCCTGCCGCGAATGCCTGGCATTGCCAGAAATGCACAGCAGGAGAAGAGTACATGTTAGAATGCTTACAGCGCAAAAGGGTGTGTGCACGTATTTTTAAACAAGCAACAGAGTTAAAGACATAGTTATTCCTCTTGTTTCCTTCTCATTGGAGCCTCCTATACTGTGAGAAAATAATCAATTTTAATGGGTTGCATAAAATAGAATTCAAGCCCTTATCTTACAAATGAGGCCCTAACACTTTGTTCAACATCACATGGAGAACTACCCATGTTCTTTTTGGGTTTACAGCAGAGAGAGGGAGATAGAAATACCGTGGCTGCTCCTTTCTTCCAGCCCTTCAGTCTCTCACCAAGGTCTCTCAGCCAAACTTCCATGAAAGCCAGATTATGGGGTAATGGGAGAAAACAGGAAATGCTGTCTGCACCGCATATAGAGAGCAGAGGAAGGATTGGCTCTGATTGCAAATAGGTCAAGCTGTGATACAGAGAACCTATCAATGAAGGTGTGTATGTATATAAATGTACATTTATAGAGAAGCTTCAAGAAGTCCATCTACATGGAAGAATATTAGTCGCTTTTAGGGGGAGGGTTAAAATAGTTTAATTTTTTTTCTATTTGACTGTATTTTCTGATTTTTAAAAATGAATACATATCACTCAAGCTATTTTTTAAAGATTACAAGTTCTTTTTAAGAATTATGTATTTAAAAAAGTATTGTGTACATTTGGCCAACAAATCACTGCTGCTTTTAGAAATTTTTCTATATTGTTATTCATGCCCATAATATCCAGAGGGCATGTAAGTATGATCTATTGTGAGAAATAGTCACAGTCTTCAGAGTGGAATATTTACAAGGACAAATAAGCCTGCTTTTTGCTACCATTAGCTGGCTCTCATAACAAAACATGAGTACATTACTGTGCTAACAGACTGACTCCTTACTCTTAGCAAAGCTCCCATCCCCTCCAGGGGTGAGGAGTGAAAATAAAGACGTGGTTAAAGGAAAGAAAATCTCATTCTATCACCATCTTAATGGTTCAAATGCTTTATCTATGTAAGAATAAAGTGTAATTGCAGGACTCTCACAAGGCTGGCAGTAGCAATTGATGCAGATGGACAATGTTTCCTTTAATGTGCTTAAAGGAGACAGCTCAGTACAGAAGAAGACACAGATAGGGAGTCACACAGCAGCATGTCCAAGCTTCCAAATTCCCAGGAATATCCCCTGATACTGGGGGCACAGCAGGGACGGGGTAGAATTTAGTGGGTCCTTTGGGGAAGTCTCCTTTGCCATGCTCACAGTTTTTATAACCACCTGGTCCTGCCTACTGTTTGCCAGTGCTGGTCACCTGTTTGCCTGTCCAGTAGATACAAATAACTGCCAACAACCTCAACTCATTCCCAGGTGCCTCTTGATAAAGTCAAGAGACTGAGTGAACTGAAAGTCAATTTGCCTGGTGTACCACCCCCTGGTATAACGTACATTAATCTTGGATGCCCATTAAAATCACCAGAGAAGAAGTGTTTCATACCGATACCAGGCTCCATGCCTAGAAATTGTGAATACATGAGTCTTGTGTGGACCCGGTGCATCCTCAGTTTTAAATACTTAGAGGTAGCCATGGTTAAGGATCACAACCCAAAAAGAACCAGGCTCAGACATACCAAGAGTTACCATATTTCCCCATGTACAAGACACACCATTTTCCAAAAAATTTGGGGCCTAAAAACTGGGTGCGTCTTATACAGTGGTTGTAGATTTTTTTATTTGCATTTCCTGCTTTGTTGCACTTGTCTTTGCGCTCATTGTTTCGCACCTGTTACCGGTACATTAGGTTATGTTTTGCCACGTTCTGCCCAGAAATAGTTCAGAAAAGATTTTTGTACAGTGCTGCATTCAAGTTAAAAGTGATCCAGTTTGCAAAAGTGAGTGGAAATCGTGCTGCTGAATGTAAGCTTGGTCCTCCTCCAACTGAGAAAACAATCCAAGACTGGCTATGGTTGGGAGTTTTGACAGTGATGAGTTCTATGAATTTTATGATGAATAAAACTTGAGTTCAATAACTTTATGTAATACATGTTTTTTCAAATTTCAGGCCCCAAAATTAAGGTGCGTCTTATACATGGGAAAATACGGAGCTTCTAAAAGTGCTTCTTAACATGCATACATGAATCTCCCACTGGGAATGATATCACAGGCTCTCTGCCTCTCTTCCCCAAAGCAAAGGCTAAACGGTATTTTCCAGTTGTTAACCTTAGACACTTTTAAGAAGCCATTTGCTTAACTACTGCCTTCACTCATTTTACTGATGGAGGATCCAAGGTGACCTGGCCTATTTAGCCTGCTGCTGGGCAGTTGCTGAAGACCTTTTGTCCCACACAGAGTGGAGTGCAGGGTTCAAGAAGGGTAAATCATTTACCCACTTCTCTACAGAAGCTTTGGCATAATGTAGCTTTGTTAATTTTTACTTCCCATATGAGACATGTCCATATTAAAATTTAGGTATACACACACACACACACACACACACACACACACACACACAGATAAATCTTCTGGTCTTAGTCCAAGACCTGCTTTGAACAATGGGCCTTTAGCTACATCACTTCCCTCATTTTACTGATGGAGAAACTGAGAAAGGGATCACTTTGGTTTTCAGCTTAAATACGTCTTCTCCCAAGAAAAGGTCCCAGTTCCCCAGCTAAGTCAAAGCCCTGGTTCTATAGTCCCATCACCCTCTCTACTTCTCTATCAGGTTGCATTCCACACTGCCTTACAATATCCTGTTATTATTGCATTAGCCTCAAGTCCCCTGAGAGCAGAAACTATACTCTTGGTCATTATTTTATCCCTAGTATCCCAGGTACTATGTATACATTTTAGGGGAGATAATGGCTTCCCTTTCATCTTCATCAAGTAACTATGACTTTTTGCATGCATGAAGTCAAATATCCTAATTTTTCTTTTACAAAAACACATTCCACGTTAAGGAACATGATAAGAGCATGCATTCCTTCAAATCCATGTCACAGCCATCATACATACTAACACCTTCAGAACTGGCTTAGAAGTTTGGAAGGAGTCTAATTTTTTAAAAAAAAATCCTAACAGATAACTGAGTAAGACTTAAGACTGTAGCCCAAATTGTGTCAGAAAGAATTACCAAGGTTTTTATTCCTAAAAGAAAAAAAAAAGGAATGTAAAGGGAAGTGAACTGAAAAGTGAGCACAGGCATCAGAGGCAACTGGAAGGGGAGCCTGCTGGCTGGACATAGGAGAATTTTTAGATGATTACATGCAGTCTTGGCTGGGATTTACACACTTACTGGTTTCAGAGTTCTTGAAAGAAAATCAGCAGCCTGTTATTACTAAAAAAATAAAACTACACAATGTGAGCCAATAGCACAAAGTATAATCACGAATACCTAGAAATCTGCCTCATTTTTCAGTTAAGAATATTGTGGAAGAGATGTCTAATGGAATGTATATTTTCAGAATCTTATCCTTTCTCTAATGTTCTCGCTTCTCATCAAGCAAAGCAAAAAAAAGGTACCTTTAAGCCATCATCTTAAAGGAACGTATTTTCTTGTTAAAACATGTTCTTTCCCAGTTTCCACAACAGCTTTCTATACCCTTGAATACATGGATATTTGGCTTTTGTTTTTCTTTTCTCTCCCTCTCTCTCTGAAAGACAACTATACTGTTTTTCTTTAGACAAGCGTTCTGTGCTAGGTGAACAGTGTCTTCAAAACACATTTCTTCTTTCACATTAAAACATAGATAAAAAATACCTTATTAAGTCTCTTTTGAACAATTCTAGAATTGTCTTTTCCCCCTTGATTTTCTTCATCTTCTGAGCCCTTGTGTTACTTTCAACGCTTACATCTGCCTTGCAAAAATGAAGATCTGGTACATTCACTCCTCTCCCAGGTATTTGGCAAAACTCAGAGAGAAGGCTCTGCTGTCTTCTTCACAAGCCACTTCCGCTCTCCGCATTCTCTCACAGGCAGGCAGAAGTGTCTTTCCTACCCCTCCTCCACTCCCATCTGCCCAGCTGATCTCCAACTTCCTGGTGGTGGGAGAGGAAGAGGAGAGGAAGAGAAGGCTCGTTACTACAATGTTTGCTCAGAAAGGAAAGCAGTGCCCCGTTGGTAACAGGAGAGACAGGCAACTCAGAAAGATTCTTGAGAACAAAAAATAAACTCAAGCCCCCAGGCAACCAGGTGACAAAGTGATAGGTTGTGGGCCAAGCTGAATTAGAAATTTAAGAATTAGGAGATATTAGTGAACAACATGGGCTTAGTCTCAGCAGTCGACATCAGCATGGAGAATCGCATCTGTGTCAATTTATTATCAGTTCTGACCCCAGAAGTCCTTGTTTAAAGCAAAAGACCGAGATTTCTTGCCTAGCCTGGGAGTTATGTATTCACGAACCCCAAATCAGATCTCAGCTGTCTGATACCAAGTGCAGTGGGATAATATTTTAGGAATTAACTGAGGCTTATCCCTCAATCCCTTGTTTAGCAAACAAAAAAAAATCTTTAAACAAATTATTTATGAGAATATATACGATTTACTTTATCTTCAAGAGAAAAGGCTGATAGCAGACTAATCCAAAGATTCAGTAAGGAATTTATAGAAGAGAATGGCTAGATCAGGGTTTCTCAAACTCGGCACTACTGACATTGCGGACCTGATAATTTTTTCTTGGAGGGAGAGGGACGCTGTCCTGTGCATTACAAGACACTTAGCAGCATCCGTGGCCTCTGCACACTAGATGCCAGTAGTAGTGACCCTGCTTCTCCCACCAGGTTGTGACAACCAAACAACGTCCCTAAACAATGCCAGAAGTGTTCCCCAGGAGACAAAATGGCCTGTGGTTAAGAAATATGGAGTGAGATTATCATTGTTAGACTCAAATCAAAAAGAAAAGCATGACTGGTTAAAGGTTATTAAATTCTTGACAGATATCAGTGGATACATAGGTGACTGGGTTCCCAGAATAAGTTTTAATCCCATCAAAATTCCTCAAGAAATGGTTCAAACATTTTACAAGGAATGCTGTTCCCCCTACCCTGGCCCTTGAAAGGAGATTATGAATTACATCCCACAAAAGTTCTGTCCCAAATCAGATCAAATCTTTTACAGCCTCCATGACACTCTTCTTTATATTCATCACTCTCTCTCCAGGCAATTAGGCAATAAAAATGGCAGTTTTTCACATGTGCTGCTCTTGAGGAAAGCATGAAAAAATCAGGTAGACAAATTTCTAATTATTATTATTATTATTATTATTATTATTATTATTATTATTATTATTAAATGCCTAGCAGGAACAATCACAGTAAAATTAAAGCACACAAGCCAGAACGTCTATTTTAAGAACAAGGCCTTTTGAAAGCCCAAAAATGTGTTGAACTCAAAGTTTGAGAATCTAGAGCATTCAGAGTAGAAAAAAAAAAAAAGCCAAATACAGGGTTCATACACACAGGGGAAAAAAAGTGGTCAGAATACAGAGACAGAGAGAATTAGACACAGCGAGTTATCATAAAAGGCTCTATTCTTGACCCCAACCAGGGTTAAAAGACAGATATGGGAGAGGGTGCAATTCATCAAGAGAAACACAGGCCCCCAAAGCAATGAGGACAGGTATAAACAGAGGGCCAAAACAAAGCACCCACACTATTCCCACCCCAGTCTGTCTCCCACAACTCCCCAGCAGCATGGGGCAGGTAGGCACTGACAGCAGAGCTAATGGTGCTGGTGGCTGAACAGGGACAAAGTGACCCTCTAGCAGAGAGCAGAGGATTCAAGTTTGAATGAGAGTCACAGCTAAATCCTGGGGAGCCTATAGCTCTACCAAGAGCCTGTCTCGGCTGAATCAGCAGGATGAGAGCTTTGTCTATGGGCCATGCTAAAAGAATGAGTGAGTGACATCAGCAGCGGACATTCTCACAGGGCTGCAGCAAGAGCGGAGGGGCAGGAGGGGAGAAAGGAAGCAGCAGAGCAGACCGGGCTCAGCAAGTACAAAGTGGTAAGGTTAACGCTTCAGGATAAGAGCAAAAGAGAGCCCTGGAACGATGAGGCCAGGCAAGCTATACTGATTCCTCATCCTCCTTTCTTAAGAAATTCATGAAATCACATCTCACTTAAACACTAGCAACAAAAAATGATTACAATTGAATTTTCTATAAAGTTATTATAAGCATAAAGTGAGTAAAGAGGATAATATTCCTGCAAAAAATAAAGGAAAGGCATTTGGAAATTTTTGTACAGATACAAATATATGTATAACTATTTAGCAAGCTAAAACAACTTAAGAAAATTATGGAAGCTATAAAAAAATAAACAGCATAAATAAACATTTTTTAAATCTCAGAAGTGAGATGATTGGGCAAAAGAGAGCTGACAGAACAGAAAAAAATAGAGCTAATAATAAGGCACATCAGGAATTACGACTAACTAGAAGGAACATAAGAGCAAGTGATAATGTCCTAAAAGAAATAAGACATTAAAATAAAAAATTTTAAGAACCAAGGAAAAGAAGAAAACAAAATTTAAAGGATTTAAGAGAAAGCAATAGATACGGAAGACTGGCATAAAAGCTTCAACATCTATTGGACTCACCAAACAATTATTCAATGAAACTTTACTGAAATAAAAGAAAGCTTGAATCTACATATTTAAAGGGGATTTTCTATACTCGGAAAAAAATCAAACCAGGCAGTCAACATTAAAACATTGTCTAGTAAAACTATTGGGCATTTTAAAAGGAAAAGGGAGGGGATACAGGCAAACAGACCAAGACACTAACAATGAAGAAAAATAAGATTAACATTACACTTTACAACAGCAATGGTTTATGCCAGAAGACAATTGAGTAAGATATCTAAATTACTCAAGAAAAGAAAATGTGAGCCAAGTATTTTATATCCACTCAAACTGACCTTTAAGTATAAGGGCCACAGCAAAACTGTTGTGAATATGTAAGAACAGAATGAATATTGTTCCTATCATCGCTTCCTGAGAACTCTTTTAGAAAATGAACTTTTCTAGAATCTGTAGAGGCAGTAAAATGAATGTTGTTGAACATTGAATAAATACCGGGGATGGCAAAAAAATGTGCACAAATGGACACTTTGGTTAACGTTGCTCAAGCAGTA
>NW_017731373.1:2713731-2747640 GCF_001890085.2 Hipposideros armiger | reverse complement strand
ATATTTTATTTAGAAGATTTTAATTGATGGTCATAATGAGACTGACCAGCACTTTTATCAAGATTTTGTCAAGTTTGGGGGTCAATGTACTTTATAGAAAGAATTTAAAAGTTGTGTGTGTGTGTGTGTGTGTGTGTGTGTGTGTGTGTGTGTGTGTGTGTTAACCATGCTCTGGAATAATTTAAATACTATTAGGATTAACTGATCTGTAAAGTTTTAGTAAATTCCTTTGTGAAACTACCTAGAATTTATAGTTGGGTGCTCTTTGATTTTTCTATTTCTCCTCTATTAATCGGCCTATCTAGGCATTCTATATCTACTGGCAGATTAGATTACATCAGAAAATTATCCATTTCAAATTTATTTGCAGAAAGTTGTGAAAGTAGTCTTTTCTACTTTTTAAAGATTTCTGTCTTCTGAACTTTCACCTTGTGATTTCTAATTCTGTGTATTTAAGTTTCCTCTTTTATTTCTTTGTTAGTTTGGCTAGTGGTTTGTCTATTTTGTTGATTTTCTTTCCCCCAAAGAGCCAGCTTTTTAAATTTTGTGTTCTAATTCATTATTTTCTGTTTTTATCTTTATTAATTCCTTTCTTCTGCTTTTTTATTTCCTTTGTACTCCTTCTTTCTCTAGATTTTCATGTACAGTGTTTAATTCACCTACTTTCATTTTATTGGCATAGATATCTAATGTCATCTATAATCCTGTTCTGGTATATTAATAACTATAGAACCACATTCTGAAGATCTAACATAACATAACAACTAAAAATATTACAAACACACATGGGGGACTGGTTGAATTGAGTTACACCAATATTATTATTTAGCCATGAAAATAAATGAGTTACATCTATACAGGTTGCCTGGCAGAAATTTCTATAAAGATTTGTTTAGTGAGAAAAACAAGATGCATAAAAGACAATATAATTTAAGTGACAAGATTTTAAATACATATTCAAATATGACTACATGTCCATGGAAAAGGATTGGAAGAATAAATACATTCGTTATTTGGGGAAGGAGGGAGAGCATGTGAAGGTAAGAATACATACAGAAAATGTTTTTAAAACATGACAAATAAAAATAATGATATGACCACATTTAAGATAAATTATAAATATATGAAAATAAAGAGAAACACAAAAAGATGGTCACAAAAATGTTAAATCCTGATACCTCAAAATGGTGTGACTTTAGGTGTTTTTAACTTTCTTCTTTACAACTTTTAAAGAAAAGAAGAGAATAACAAGAAATCATTTTATGGTTTGGGGAAAGTGTCTCACAGATGTACTCATCCCAATTGATCCTCATTTCCACCAATATATATTTATATGCTTTCTATTATCTCCATCTTATTTTCCATGTAAATTAAAAATCTCTCAAAGAGAAGCTGATTTTGTACCTGAGTTGACAAGGGCTGGTAGCTTTGCAGGAAATGGTGAGAGTGACCTTTGTTTTTCCTTTTTGTCAGAAAAAACCAGGAAGACTTAGGAGGTGATTTAATAATAATATTTATCTTTACATGAATATTCTATAGGCATGAGTAATCCTTCCATTAATCTCAAAAATGTTTAGAAATGTATTAGTGGTCCATGAAAAGTGGAACCTCACAATTTTAGAGCAGTACAGTAAACTTACAAAGGATACAGAGAAGCGTCAAAAAGGCCATTGAAGGTTTTGAAAAATAAAACTTATGGGGCAAAGTTAGAGGACAGTATCGTTCAGCAAAGTAGTTAAAGAGAAGCTGAATAATCATTTTCACATCTACCAAAGCCTCTATACAGAAGGAGGCCAGCTGGTTCCACTCTCCATTAATGATGTAACCAGAAGGAGAAAAGGGGGGAGGAAATTGCAGTAGATGAGACATGGGCTAACTATTATACAAAAACCCTGGTGGCAAGATTTGTCAAACATGGGATGAGTTACTAAGAGGGGCTGTGGGCTTAGTTCTCTCCTCTCCTAAGGGGTGCTTCCCTCATCTGTCTGGAATTGTTTAAATGTAATCTTGTCTCTGGAGAGGTGAACGCCTTCATGACTTACAGGCTCATCTTGTGCTGTATGTCTAAGACCAATTTGGACAAGGATAAATTTAAAGCTAAAACAGTTACATTCCTTTCCATCACTCTCCACCCCAGTGTCCAATAACAGAATATTTACTGTAAAAGTTTATGAGGAAACATGGCAAAGATTGGCTCCAGCAGGCAATTTAACAGAGAATGGACCATGGAATTGCATAAACCTGGCTCCACTACATACAATTTCAACAAGAAATTTCATTGTGTCCTGTAAACCTAATTAAAAATGTTTTTGATGGTTTCCTAAACAATTTGCTTTACTTTGGATCATTCTATTGATACACGATCTTGAAAGTAGCTGTAAAGCAGAGCCTTTTTACAAGAAGACTATGCCTTATAATACAACCATATTTCATAAATAGTTGCTTGCTTTTATCATTTGTAGCATGAATATTATTAAAGTAACAATAAAGAAGAGATCAAAGGTAATCCAATAGCAATATGGGACAAGGATCAAGGATTCTCCACAAAGTAATGTCGAGAAACCTATGGAAATCTGGCTGAGAAATTAGTGAAGAAACCTAAAATGTCTTAGAAATAGCCATACATATGAGTTCTAATTTTTAAAATAATTTTAAAAAAATTTAATTGTAGTTTAAAAACACAGATCATAAAATCTGCCATCTTAACGATTTTTAAATGTGTAGTTCAGTAAAGTCCCTTCACCTTGGTGTGCAACAAATCTCTAGAACTTTTTCATCTTTGCAAAACTGAAACTCTATAATCTTTAAACAACTCCCAATTTCCCCTTTCCCTCAATCCCTGGCAACCACCATTCTTTCTGTTTCTATGTTTTATTACTTTAGATACTTCCTACAAGTGGAGCCATACAGTATTTTTCTTTTTATGACTGACTCATTTCATTTAGCATAATGTCCTCAAGTTTCATCCATGTTGTAATATGTGGCAGGATTTCCTTCTTAAGGCTGAATAATGTTCCATTGACTATATACGAGGTGTGACAATTATGTTTGCAAACTTGACACTGCACTTACATTGGCAGCACTGTACAACAGCTCAGTAAGGTTTCATAACTTTAATATATCAGTGTCTCACAGCTGTGTTCGGGTTGACATGTGGCAGTGTCTTGCTGAGTGGCATTCATTATTGTTGTGTGTTTTTGTGTGCTGTTGTGACAATGTCTGAGCTTGAATTAGAGCAACGAACAAACATTCAATTTCTTGTTAAACTTGGCAAAAGTGGAAGTGAAATCAGAGACATGTTCGTCCCAGTTTATGGGGATAATGCCATGAAGAAAACGGCAGTGTACAAATAGATTAAACATTTTTCTGAAGGGAGAGAATGTGTCACTGATGAAGAGAGGTCAGGGTGGCCAGTAACGAGCAGAACTGATGAAAACATTGAAAAATTCAACAAATCGTGTGTCAAAATTATTGGCTGACTGTGAGAAGCATAGCAGACCAAGTAAACATTGATATAGAATCAGTTAGGAAAATCTTAACTGAAAATCTTGGCATAAGAAAGTTGTGTGCAAAAACGGTCCCAAAGCAGCTCACCGATGAACAAAAGCAAAGGAGAGTTGAAGTTTGCCAAGACCTTTTAGAGAGGCAAGGTGATGTTTTTGGCCAAGTTACCACTGGTGATGAAACATGGGTGTACCAATATGACCCTGAAACAAAGTGTCAAAGTGCACAATGGAAGTCGGCCAATTCTCCACAACCAAAAATGTTCCGTCAGTCCAAATCAAGTGTCAAAACAATGTTGTTAACCATTTTTGATATCAGAGGGATTATTCATTATGAATTTGTATAAACTGGACCAACAGTTACCCAAGTTTACTATTTGGAAGTGCAGAAAAGGCTTCACAAAAAAGTTAGACTACCTGAACTTTTCACCAACAATTCATGACTCTTGCATCATGACAATGCACCAGCTCACACAACACTGTGAGGGAGATTTTAGCCAGTAAACAAATGACTGTATTGGAACACCCTCCCTACTCACCTGATCTGGTCCCCAATGACTTCTTTCTTTACCCAAAGATAAAGGAAATACTAAAAGGAAGACATTTTGATGATATTCAGGACATCCAGGGTAATACGACGGCAGCTCTGATGGCCACTCCAGAAAAAGAGTTCCAAAATTGCTTTGAAGGACTAGGCACTGGCATTGGTGTATAGCTTCCCAAGGGGAGTGCTTTGAAGGGGACCATAGTGATATTCAGCAATGAGGTATGTAGCACTTTTTCTAGGATAAGTTTGCAAACTTAATTGCTCGACCTCGTATATCATTTTTTTTTACTAATTCATCTGTGGATGGACACTTGGATATGGTCCTAGTTTTTTAAATCTAACAGAAAGTATTTTAATGTGTCAGGTATTATGCTTGTCTCACTCCAAACCCACCTTTTTACACTGTTTCAGGCTAATGGGAGTGAGACTCTGTAAATCCATTTCTGCTTTGCCCCCTGACCTCCTGTTATGCTCTGTCAATAGGGGGCGCTAGGGGGAGCATGCTAGGCTGGAGGAGGAGGTAGGAACTTGCTCCTTCTAGAACCCTATTGCTTTCTGTATACTTGCAGTGTAACCACTGCAACGTTCTTTACCTGGCCAGGCAGTTCCTTCTAGCGCTGTATCAGCCACTGATCGCAGTTTGCAGTTTTTCTAACATCGCCAGAGCCAGCCCCACTGCACCCTCCTCAGGGAAACCAACACCACCAACTGCTGAACTGCTCTCTTGTAGACACCTGAATGTACCTCTGCAGGCCCCTCTTCCCAGCTTCTGCCTCTTCGTAATTTCAACCTCAGGCCCCTTGCTCCCGGCTTTACTTAGGGGAGGTAGCTGCTTCCTGCAATTGCTACCTCTGAGATACATGAGTATTCTCTTCTCTCCTTTCCAATTACTGAGTTAACAACTTTACACCTGGTTAGCAATCCTTTATTAAATTCACACTGTTCAAATAGCTAGTATGGTTTCTACCTGTAGACAGCACTTAAACTGATACAGAAATCATGCAAAAAAAATGTTACCTAAAATTCTCAGAACCCACAAAGGACGAACAAGCATGGGCATGGCCAAATAATTAAAGAAATCTATTCAGCCACACATAAGATAAAACAAAGTATACAGTACAGTAGGGTAAGCCATCTTAAAAAAAAAATGCAGGTGATTATAAGAGGACAGAGGTAGGGCCACTAACCCTGAGAGGAGTCATCCGGGAAAGCTGAACGAGGACACAACACACCTGTGCATGAAGCGGTGTGGGGGAAGGGCTGGCGTCAGGCCTGAAGCCTCGACTCTGAGCCTCTGAGATTCGAAGCCTGCACTATAAAGTGCTGAGGCTGCACTCTGCTCCCCTCTCTGAGTGTTTCTCCATGATCATCCGTAAAGAAAACAAGAAGTGTGTGTGTGTGTAAGTGTGTGTGGGTGTTTTCTTCTATATCCTTTACATTCTGAGGTCCTCAAGAAAGCAACAAGGAAATTTTTGTCTTTAACTCCGTAACTCTTCCAGCCCTGAGGGAGACCCAACCTCAGGAAACTTAGTAATTGGTGGTCAACAATCTAGGTCTCTGTTTCCCACAAAATTCATTCATATGGGAGATGTATATAAGCTGTTGCAGGGATAAACCCATGGGCACTCATCAGAATAATAATAACTAACATTTCCTACACAAGGGCTATATGCTAGGCATTGTCCTGATTGCTTCTTAACCATTAATTCCAACTCTCCAACAATATCCTTATCATTATCACCACCATTTTGCTGATTCTCAAACAAATTACACTCAAAGAGAATTCATGAGCTTGTCCATGTCTCACAAGCAGGATTTCATCTAAATTTCATCTGACACAAGAGCCTGCAATGCTCTCTTTATTGCCCCATGCATACTACTGCCCATTTTTATGAAAGAAAATAAAATTTCAAGCAAGTATTTTGTTCATCTACTAATTTATCTTCTATTTAATTATACTGTTTAGACATAACACTGAAGAAATAAAAATATGCAGTTTGCTTTTAAATATAGACTCTTTTGATAGTAGAAAGAAACTATTCATATTTTTGGATGATAGTATACATTGGGTTGTTGGAAAAGTCACGACGTATTTTTCTATGTCTTTCGTTGCAAAAATGTGTCATGGCTTTTCTGACAACCCAATATAATATAAAGTTATTTATACATTAAATTTTGGGGACTTAGGTAAGTGGAACCATTCTGGAGAGTAATATTCTATCAGTGCTTAGTCAAAAACAGTTTGCATATATCGTATAAGTATGCTATCCCACCCCTGGGTATATATCCCAAAGAAACTATCACATAGTCCAGAAGAATCTTCAGTGCAGTTTTATGGTTGCAGAAAGTGAGCAACCTTGGTACCCATACAAGGGGAGCAGACAGATAAAATGTGATGGATGCATGCTATTGAGTTCTTTGTTAGAAAGCTTAAAAAAAAATTACATTTCCAAGACTCCCTTGCAGCTAGGGCTCTGGGTCTGATTAAGGATACTTTGTCAGAGGTCCTTTCATGCCATTAGGAAGTCGGCAGGGAGGTGGAGGCTTGGATTCTGCTGCATCAGCTGGCTCTGCTGGCAAGTAAGGTCCTGAAGATGGCTGTGTCTGTGGCAAGGGCTTCCTGGCCACACTGGCCTCCTGGTCATGGCCAGGCACAACACCAGCACTTTCCCAATTGTATAGTTTCTTGTTGGCATTTGGGCTCTTAAATTCTTCAAGGCTCAATTTTTAACCATCCCAACAATTCTGTAAACTGTTTATTATACCATAATTAATTCCTTTTTTCTTAAATAAACTAAGTAGAAGAATTTCTGTTCCCTGCCCTGACCAAAAACACCACATCACTGTTAACCTTGAAAAAGAGGCCTTGGACATAGCTTGTCAGGACCTGTGAAGATCCATCTGCATTTCTGTGGCAGAGTAAACAGTTTTTAGCAGTTTTTTTAGCTTTTTTTTTTCCCCCCTAAAAATCAGCCTTTAGTGTCTAGTGTGTCTCATGATAAGTCTACTGTGTTTCATGGTCAGTAAATTTGGTGTTAAAAATAAAGCTTCTTAAAAATAAATGTAAAATGATATCTCCTACTAGTTATATACACAAAATGTTTAGAAATATGACCTATCTACACCACCAGTCACTAATTTGACTTTATTTATACCAATATACTTTGTGCAAGACTCGCAGGCACCTCAAGGGAAACCTTGAATCATGTTCTGTTTATGTTTGTTTTACTTTATCGTACAAGCTAAAATTGAATATACTTTGTCTAGTTTTACTTTAGCTTCTGTGAAATTAACTATGGAATTTGAAGAATCATAAGGAAGATTCCCAGATTTTCCTGCAGTGAAACCAACAGCCATATCACTGTATAGGATGTCTTTTGTGCCCCTGTTCTTGCGAGGCATTTTCTATAGTCCTTTTCCAGCTAGATATAGCAATTCTCAACATGTAAGAAGGAGGGAACAGCATTTAAAGATAGTTTTACACAAAGACACATTGTTTTATGGAATCAGCTCATTCCTGGTAGACTGCCTGGGCTAGAATGGGAGCAGCTGGGACTAGTAAAGAGAACGAAAGGGCTAGTGGAAGAAAACATCATTGAAAGGCTACAGTTCCCTAACCACTGCATCTACTGACCAGTGGCCCCAAAGCCTGGAATGTATGTGAACTTGGAGCACCAAGGCTAGGCTTCTCTCACCTCTGTCCTAAATACTGCAGCCTGTTGTATCTTAGGAAAGGAACTGGGGTGAAAAATATCTGTTCTCATTTGCCAAATGCAAAAGGGAAAAGCCTAACTCAATATTCTAGAAGGGAAAGTGATGATACTGAACCCTAACAGCATTGCTTATGTTATTTGTTTTAACTGTTAAATGCTGAACTTGAGAATGAAAACGCTGCATATGTTCCCACCCCCACCACTTATTAGCTCTGAGATCTTGGTCAAGTCACCCAATACAGGCTTCAGTTGTTTCACTGTAGGGATCATTGCTTCCTGGTCTAATCTCAGGACTGGGGCTAGGGTGACATAAAATATTGTGCATGAAATCTCCTTAAGAGCTGGAGAAAAATCATACAATTATCAGGTGTTAGCACAAAAATATGTTATACTCTTGTCATTCATGTGATGACTACCAACTTCCGAAAACAGTATCTGCTCCAAAGACTGTTGCTAACAGACATTATCATATTTTCTTTAGTCAATATTTATTTACTAAATAATTAGAGCCATAAGCATTTGTGGAATGACCGTATGTATGAATGAGTAGAGTGTGCTCCGAGGGAGTCGGGTCCATTGAACATGGGGAAAATACACAACACAGTATTTACATGGAGCCAGAACAAAGGGAAAAGGATGCTTCTTTCCTTCATCATCTGTATTTTGGACTCAAAATGCAGCAACTAAACTGTAATCACTTTTTAAACCCCTTGCAGGTGTTTTACTTGGCTCCTTTGCTCTAGCTCCAATGACTTTCCACATTCTGGAATCTGTGGTAATGGCTGATAATGATATGTGGTGACAGTAATTAAATTAAGAAAGGGAGGAAAATGTGTGTCATGGTTGCTCTCAGTGACTACAAAACATAAATCTTGCATCTACTGTGATATTGGAGCAGTTAGTAATGGATGCTGTGGTAATACCAGTGCCCTAGCAGACTCATTGATGTTTTTCCAAAGTTATTTCACTGGCCTGGTGCACCTGTGTTATTAACTGCATAGCCCTCTAATGTGTATACATAGTCACCTATGAGCAACATTACAACACTAAAGAATGGGAAAATAATTTCCTAAGATGAGTACTGATGGGGCCAGACAAGTGGCTCAGTTGGTTAAGAGTGCGAGCTCTGAGCAACAGGATCGCCGGTTCAATTCCCACATGGAAGCCCGAGCTGAACCTGAGCAGAGCTGTCGTTGAGCTGCTAACAGGTGACAGGATGGCTCAGCTGGTGGGAGCACGTGGTCCTAACAACAAGGTTGCCGGCTCAACTCCGGCATCGGATGGTGGGCTACGCCCACCTGCAGCTAAGATTGAGCACAACACCTTGAGCTGAGTAGCCATGAGCTGTTGTCGGCTGGCCAGATGGCGACTGGACTTGGAACTGAGCTAGCTGCGCCCTCCACCAACTAAGATTGAAGGACAAAAACTTGACTGTTCTCCCCCAATTCCCCAATAAAAAATCTTAAAAAAAAAGATGAGTATTGTGCATTTTCTTTTGTACTTCCTCTTTTTCTAGGATACTGGCCGAATATTCTAAAAGGACACTGAAATATGAACTCGGTTGTTTATTTTATGCTCATCAGATCACTTTTCAAATTCAACTAATTACGATAATGACTACATGTTTAATACACAGAGTCTTATTTGGTTTTTCATCTGAATTTGAAACAAACTATGAGCTCTTGAAATTATATCTGGGTTAACAGTCTATAAAAATTTTTCTAAAGACTTCATCCCAAAGCAAATAACATTAGAAATGAGAAAGCTCGCTAAATTTAGAATCTTAGTATTTTGATGTAGACAACCCAACTGTCTGGAAAGTGTCCTCCTAAGGGTTATATGAAACACATGCTGTTTCACTAGTCCAAAAAGCTTTTTCTAATGCATGTACCAATCTTTGGGTGGAAACTATGTTTTTTTAAAGAAAACTTTCTGTCCAATGATGGCCATTTCCTAAGCCCCACTCCAGACTTGCTCAATTATTGGGTTGTCAGAAAAGTCATGACGTATTTTTTCTACGTTTTTTGTTGCAAAAATGCGTCATGACTTTTCCGACAACCCAATATGTTGGTGGTGGGGAGGGGCAGCAAACTGTATTTTAACATGCCCATTGGGTGATTCTGATGCAGTGGTTCATTCTCGAACTTTCACAAGCCCAAGAATTTGTCTCTAAGTAATGCTGATGCTACTGGTCTGGGGACCACATGTTAAAAAACGCTGCTCTACAGCATTTTAAAAATCCTATTATCACTATGTCTGACAAGTTAAAACAGGTCTTCCCAAGTAATTTGATTGAAATGATCTTTCATTGAAAAATCTCTTTGTGGGCTCTCTTTCTTTCATAGAGACAATATATAGTAAGTAGATAAGAGTATGAGAGCATTTCAGTTTACCATAGGAAAGTTCCTGATTGATATTTCAAAAGCATTGTGCTTTTCCCAAATTGCTGGGCCTTGAACCTTCCTATCCATGTTCTGTTGCCGTTTGGTGTTTCTTTATGGACATTCCCCGCGATAAGCTACTCAAGGCTCTGCTTGGCTCCATCACTGTGCATGGGTGATAGAGATGGGGAAAGGTAAAACTTAGTTCCAGGATTGCTCCAGCCTTCTGGTACAAAATTTATAAATGTCACACAAGTGATTTCACCCAAGTGAATAAGTCCTTAAGCAAAATAAAGAACAAGGTTTCCACTTTGCAAAATTCCAGGGGAGCACTTTGCTGATGCTGCCTGGGGCTGCACTGTGCACAGTTAACATACCCTTAACAAGATCCCTGGTTGTGAAATAGACAATAGTATTTCCACCACTACACACACACACACACACACACTTAGTACTTTCTTTTATTCCTGACCTGTAGTTACAGTGCCTAAAATTAACCATCTTATCCTCTGTCCCAAGGAGAGAGTTCTGATAGTATGCTCATGACTTCATGCAAGGTAGGATAACTACTCCTACATTTGAGTAGCTGATACCTTTTGGGGTACCTTCCTAGCCATGGTCTCTCTCTATAACTGCCTTTTTACCTAAGGAGTAGACCCTTACGGCCATATCCACACAACATGATAAGTAGCTAATTAGATATGGGTGGCACCTGACAAGAGAAAAGACTAGACTGGCTGACTCATGGGCAGTAAAAATCTTTGGTCAGAATTTGAACTAAGAGATATGGAGACTCAGAGTATCGGGAACTGAATCACATCAATGCAAAGCATTAGCAATAGAGTTCAATGAAGTGCTAAGCTTCCTGAAATTGGCCGGGTTCCCATTCTTTCTGAAGTCACATAGCTTTCACTGATTCTATGAGCTATTCTATTCTCCTTTGGTACCTATTATGCTCTACTTTCCCAATTTCCCCAGATCTTCCCTCCCTTCACTTATCTGCTCTGGACTCCAGGAACTGGCCAAGGTGCACTGTATCACCCTGATTCTCTTGCTGCCTGGTTTCCACTGGAGCTGACCAGTGGGGGGCATCTGCAAGTCATCAGAGGGTAGAGAAGAGAGAAGCCAAAGTGTTTTCCCCTACTCCCTTCCTCAGTGTGTCAGTGCCTTTTCTGTTTGTAGCTGCATCCTCCCCAACTAAAGCTCTTACCAGGCAATCCCTCCCCCAAGGAGTCCATCTCACTAGGCTCTGCTAACACTATTTTCTCCCTTCTCCCTTTAGCCCTAGTGGAGGTCCCAGCTTCTCACTGTGACTGGTCCCTAAATGCTCCATCACCTCTTGTTTATTCCTTTAAGCATGCCCATACCTCTGTATTCCTTTCATAAATATTCTTTAGAACCATCTGGGTGAATGCTATTTCCTGCTGGAACCCTGACTGACACCTAATCACTTTTCCTATTACTAGTAATTGTAATATTTACTTAAATTGGTTATGATTGGACTGTGGCACATGTAAGCAAACATGACAATTAAAATATGCTACACTTTCCAGGGGAATTCAAAATTCCAAAAGATGATATCACTTTCAGCTCAACATGATAGATTTATCTCCTTTCCTTCCAAAATTCCATTTAATAGCAGAACAACAACATTTAGAAGATACTAATCCACAAAAAAAAGAAAGAAAGAAAGAAAGAGATAAAGCACCAGCAAATTAGAGATGGCAATGAGATTTAGAAGCTACTAAGTGAATGGGAGAGTGATGATCAAATGAACACAGCACAGGAAGCCACTCTGACAGAGGGGAATACCAAGTGGCAGGGAGATTTCCCCTCCCACACCTCCCAAAACTAAGGACTTTGAAGTACCAGGGGAGGAGGGGGACTTTGGCCCTAACCAGGTAGGTTGGTTGAAAGCCTGTACATGAAGTGACTGAAACTACAAGACTCCTTCCCCGCTCACCAGGAGACTTTGCTCTCAAGAAATGTGACCAGCAATAGTGGAGGGTGGGCATATAAAGTATGGCCTGTTGACTGGTCCATTTTAGAGATCACCATTTATCATAAGCACAAAAAACTAAATGTATTAAAGAACATGTGATACCTCTCATTCTGGACTCATCCCAGTCAGCACAGTGAACTACGACCATAAACAAGCATTCTTCATATCTGAATAAAAATAAATTTTTTGATAATAGGCAAGAAAAATAAAAGTTTTGCTTTTTAAACCTGCAGCATAATTTACATTTTCTGATGAAAATATATTCAAATTGTATACATTTTGAATACAATTAATGGCTTTAAAGTTCTTTTGCTCATTATTGTTAATAACATAAATTATGTAAAAATCTTACTATAAAAACATAATTAGTATTTTGCTGAAATAAAGGCAAGAAAAATAGAGAATATATAATAATTCACAAATTATGTCCTTATTTTATTACTTGTCCAGACATTTATTGATCTATAGAACACTCAGACATGAGCTATAATAATTAAATTCAATTGTATTTGATGTTTTGATAACTTCCAGTCATTTGAAAACCAGCTTTACATAAATTATTATTATTATTATTATTATTATTGTCATTGTTTTGAAAGTTTACTTGTCAAGGTAGGAGGATTGGCCAGCTTGTTACTTTGAATTACAATTTTTAAATACTTACATATATGGCATATGGGCTTTTATTTGTACTCTTGTGCGGGGCCCCACAATATTAGGTGAAGGTCTGATATCACAAATCACTGGACATTTAAGGAAAGCCTCAATAGGTAAATTATGAAAGAGTATAAAACCAACAAAAGAAAAAAAAATATCCAGGATAAAAAAATAATGCAGATGTCAAAACTCCCTTTAAAAATTTGTATGATTAATAATCTCAGAATGATATAAGAAGCTATTATATCCATAAAAAAAAGATCAGGATCTTTTTGTTTATTATTGGAATTCAGATAAAAAGGATCTCTTGGAAATAGAAAAAAAACAAAACAAAAAGTTCAAAATACATACTGGTCAAAACTCAATGGTAAAAAACAATTCAATTACAGCATGAGCAAAAGATATAAACAGGCATTTCACCAAAGAGGATATATAGATAGCAAATAAGCACATGAAGAGATATTCAACATCAGGTAATACAAATTAAAATCACAGTGAGATATCACTATACACCTATCAGAATGGATAAGATTAAGGTTAGTGACAATATAAAATGCTGATGAGGATGCAGAAAAACTGGATTGTTCATAGGGTACTGGTGTCAAAGTAAAATGGTATATCTCTCTAGAAAACTGTTTTTCATAAAACTAAATATGCAACTACCATATGATCCAGCAATTGCACTCTGGTGCATTTATCCCAGAAATATGAAAAAGTTATGTTCACATAAAACCTGTACATGAATTTTTATAACAGCTTTACTCTTAACAGCCAAAAACTGAAAACAATGCTGATGTCCTTCAACTTTAAATGGTTAAACAAATATGTTATTGAATATTATTCAGCTATAAAATGGAACAGACAATTGATACATAAAACTTATATGAATCTGGAGGAAGTTATGCTGAATGAAAAGAGCCAAAAGGTTGCATACTATATGATTCTATTTACAACTATCTTGAAATGACAACATTATACAAATGGAGAACAGATTAGTGTCTATCAGGAATCAGGGAGTAGGAAGGGGGTGGGAAGGAAAGTGGGTGTGGCTATAAAAAACAGATGAAGGATGCTTACAGTGATAAAAATGTTCTCTATGTTGACAGTATCAATATCCTGATTATATTTACCACCATTCTGCAAAATACTATCATTAAGGGAAACTGAGTAAAGGGTTCACAGTCTCTCTCTGTATTATTTCTTAAAAGAGGCCATGAATCTAAAATTCTACCCAAATAGAAAGCTTAATTTAGAAAATAATAGGAGTACTGGAAAATCAATTCAAGAAAATTAGACAATAGGGCATAAAGACAAAGACATTTCCAAAAGATACAATAGATTAAAAAAAAAATTGGAGGACATATTGGGCCCAGGCAAACCCTGGAGACACAAGTGAGTGACAAGGAAATCACTCAAATGCCCATGGTCCCCCTCTCCTGCTACACTGCCTTCTCTCTCCCAGCCTGCACCTATGGCCTTATCAGGAGTTCTCTGTGATCAGCTAACAGTGGAAGAGAAGATTCAGGCCTGGTTTACAGATGCTTCCACATAATATTCATGTCCCCTCGAAAGTGGATGATGCAACACTATAGCCCCATTCTGAGACATCCCTGAAAGACAGTGAGAAGAGAAAATCCTCCCAGTGAGCCAAACTTCAAGCAGTGCAACTGTGCACCTCGATTTGCTTGGAAAGAGAAATGACCGGATGTGCGATTATGAACAGTTTGTGGTCTGGGGCCAGGTTTAACTGGATGGTCAGGGACTCAGAAGGAACATGATTGGAAAATTGGTGACAAGGAAATTTGGGGTATGAGTGTGTGGATAGACCTCTCAGAACGGGCATAAAAGGTGAAGATATATGTGTCCCATATGAATGCTCAACAAAAGGTGACCTCAACAGAGAAGTAATTGATAGTCAAGAGACTAGGATGACCCATTTTGTGGATATCAATAAACCTTTTCCGCCAGCCACCCATCATCACCCAATGGGCTCATGAACAAAGAAGTCATGGTGGCAGGGACAAGGTTAATGTAGACTCAACAACATAGACTTCTGCTCACCAATCCCTACCTGGCTATGGTCACTGATGAGTGTCCAATCTGCCAAGAGCAGAGACAAACACTGAGTCCCCAGTATGGCACCCTTTCTCAAGGTGATTTATCAGCTACCTGGTGGTAGGGTGATTACATTGGCTTGCTTCCATGATGGAAGGGGCAGCATTTTGTTCTTACAGGACTAGACATTTACTTTGGATATAAATTTGCTTTTTTTTGCAAGAAACTCAAACCACCATCCATAGACTTACAGAATGTCTTGTCCACAGTCATGGTATTCCATACAGCATTGCTTCTGATCAAGGTACTCACTTTATAGCAAAAGAAGAGCAGCAATGGGCCCATGCTCATGGAATTCACTGGTTACCATGTTCCCCCTCATCATGTAATAGCTGGCTTGATAGAACCATTAAATGGTCTTTTGAAGACTCACTTACAGCACTGGCTAGGTGGTAATACCTTGGAAGGCTGGTGCAAGATTCTCCAGATGCTGTACATGCATGCTCTGAGTCAGCATCTAATATATGATGCTGAAATCAAGGGGTAGACATGGGAGTGACACTATTTATTATTACCCCTTGTGACTCAGTATAAAGCAGAAACAGCATTAGCAGATAACTAGTAACCTCCACCACAGCAATGATCACTTTGAAAAAGTTCATCTCAGTTCTTTGGTTGTATGTTTGTTCCTTGTGATACAGATCTGAGGCCGCACTTAGCTCTTTCCAAATCAAGTATTGCTAATACCTAAAGACTTGAAAGCACTGCTGATACATATTGGCTTCTGTGTACAAGAGACCACACAAGGTACTGGCACTGCTTGTCCAGTACTGTTTTAACAGCAATAATATGAGCTTTGTGATCAAACTTTGATAATTACTTCTATAAATTTCCGTCATTTATAACCCGGCTAAATGTATTAAGTATATAATATCATTGACACTCTATGACCTACTTTAAACAACTGAACATCTGTGATTCTAGCAATTAACTTGGAATAATACAGAGAAATATGTTGGCTATTTAAACCAGAGAGATTTGATCATGTAAGAGTAAGCTCCCTTCCTTTGGTATATGTCCACCATTGGGAGAGGACCCTGGGACTTGAGGTGGGAAAAAGACACAGTTCAGTTTTCTCAGCAGCTGTATTTCATTTCACTAATTCACTCCTTTTAGAAGCTATAGAAATGGCCCTAGAATAACCTTTCTGCTGGCACCTTTCCATTTGTTTCCTTCTTATCCTCACTCTTCCTAAAATCTAATTAGTAAGCAAGGAAGGAAGATATAGAAGGAGGCAGCCTGGAATGACACTGCTTTGCCTTCGCTCCAGCTCTGATTTCTCCACTTGCAGCATTCCAGACATTGCTGAAGTTAAGAGGCTTAAGCGACTCCCATGTGAGCGAGATATCATATCAGCGCATTCCCATCACTCCAGGGTCCCTAAAACATTATGTGTAGCCCTGGATTGTAGTTACTCTTCTAACATATGGCCCACTTTAAAATGAGGTGAAAGGTAATGAGGAATTCAGCTAAGGGTGCCTGTTCTCCAAAAATTTATAAATAAGTGACATCATAGATTATGGCAGAACAAAAGTAGGGCCCATTTTTTACTAAAAGAACCCTTGGGCTTTTGTGAATATCCTTTCCAGGCCTGTCTCCAAATTTTTCTGACAATATTACTGAAGCCAGCTGGAAAGAGGAAAGGATGGAATGAGGCTAGACAAGAAAGAGTTAATAAAACTAAGTCATCTGTACTAGGAAGTATAAACAGCTGACTTCAACATTTTGAGCCTTTCAGTGGCTCCTCATAGTCACTGTGTGCTCCAAGTTTCATGAATTGCTTGCCTGTTGGGTCAGGTACTGTGTGAAGAGCTTTATGAGTAGGTGTACTTCTCCAAAAAGCTAATTCTGTGAGGTGAGTACGACTGGCCCCAATTTTCAATTAAGGAAATCAACGTTCAGAGTGTCTGACTAATTTGTCCAAGGTCAAATTGCTAATACCTAGCAGAGACATTACTGTGTGTGTCCTTTTTCTACCACAAACACTCTGAAGATACTGAGCTATACGGAGGAGTCTATAATCAATTTTTTAAAATTATTTCCACTCCTTAAAGATATACAAAATAAGATAAAAATCATGAAAAATTTTAATAAATAAGGAGACTGAATGCAGAATATATTTTTAAAGATCGCAAAACTACTTGGATAAATTACGTTGAGAGCTAGGTTGGGGACTAAGAATGGGTGCAAGTCAGAAAAGGGGAGAAGAAAAGAGAACCAGAAGCTCAATTTTATCCTTTGCCTCCTGAAAAGTTTGACTGAAGTTAGCCTTAACTAGAATCAAAACGGAATTCCAACATACATTAAGAATCAGTAGGTCTTAAATTACAATCACGTTAGATTTCTTTAGCGACCCAAGATATTAAAAATGAAATCTTATTTGTCCATATTTGTATTGCTTCATGTTAAGTATGACCTTTCAACTATTATTACAAAATAGTATAGTTATTACTTTCTAAATTACTTCAGTCTATATTCTAGTTGTCCTTCAAGACTTAGCTCATGTGCTATCTCATCCACAAAGGCAATTCCCAAATCTCCAGACTTCATTTCCACCTTTATTAACACACTTTTGCACTGTAATGAAAATTTTTATATGTAAATATTTAATAATAGTTTGGGCTAGAAACAAAGAGGGAGGAGGCAAAGGAAGGAGACAGGAAGAGAAAGAAAAAGAAAGAATATTAATTGGTCTCCTTTAGGACAGGCATCAAGAGAAAAGAAAATCTTTACCCATGATGCACTCAGTCATGAAGGAGAATGACAGCATCATTACCACTGTAACATTAATTGAGTTTTTACTATGTGCCAGGCCCTCCTCTCTATATAGCTATTATACCATTACTGTTTTATTTTAATAAAGGAGCACACTGAGAAACAGAAATTAAGCAACAAGATCACAGTAAATGATAAAACTATCGTTTAAACCTTAACAATCTGAGTCTAGATCCCACACTCATAACCTGTCCTCTCTGCTGCCTTCTGAAACACAGGTACCTACAGTGTTCCATGTGAAAGGAAAACTCTGTGCCAAGTGCTAAGGGAAGACGAAGGAAGGAGTACTCTGCCTCGGTGGGAGAAGTAAGGGTGTTAGGGCAGGGCTGGGGAATAGGCTGAGGAAGGTGTTTAGAGAAGAGGTGATGCTTGGACTTCATCTTGAGTGATGGGAAGGAGTTCTTCAATTAATTGTTGGGTTGAGGAGCTGAGGAAGAGAAGACAGGCCTAGGCAAAGGGAAAACTTTGCCTCAAACTACAGATATCTAAAAATGAAACTATTGCAATAATCTAGATGAGAAAGTACGATAGACTCAGTACAACAGTAGTGGGTATGTGATCTTAAAATAAGAACAAGCTCTGAGGGGGACCTAGAATGCTGAGGAAATCTCTTTACAGTCACTTGGAGCAGAGTTAACTGTAGATGAGTTAAACGCTGGAGGATATAGGGAAAGCTGACAAAGAGAAAAGCTGAGAGTTATTTATTGCTCAGCCTGCAGCATCAATTCAAGTGGACATGAATGATTACAGAGAGAATCTGGGCCATTTTCTCAGTTCCAAAAGCAGGCACTATAAGAACAGAGGAATAAAACCTTGAAGTAGTCTTAGCTTGCAACAGTGGCATCATGCAATGTCTTGATTGTCACGGAAGAAAATAGAAGATAAAGGATTCTGACGTTCCACAAGACACTGATGGTTGTACATTTTCTAGAGTGATAACAAATGTAAATGATCTTAAAACAATTATTTACAAATGTCTAACATTTGAAATTATACTTGACAAGTATTTTTGTCATGGTCCCTCTATATGTTTCCTGAATTCATGAATTCTTATTTTGCTGGTAATGTTGTATGAAGAACAGCCTACAGAGAGCTGCCACACTGCACGCCACCAAGAATGTGATACAACATCATTTTCCTCTGTATGCCATGAGGTACAAGACTGGTGGCATGCGGTAAACTCATGGTTTCTTAGACAGGACATGGTTTGTGAATAAGTCTTGTCTACCAAGGTGCCCTTGTCGCATAGAATACAGCCTGGCACCATGAAGAGTTCCATAAATGTTTGTCAAGTAATTGACTCAAGAGCCCCGGGAAGCTGCTTTATGGTCTCATAAAGTTTCACTTCTACTTCATAAACTATCTCCCTCATACAGTCTTCTAGGCACCCCTTATACTAGTTTCTAGATTATTTTCCTCTTACCATACATTTTCATGTTCTGGACTCTTTGTGCTTGGGGTGGAGAGTCCTTCCTCCCATCTTTTACATTCACAGAAATCATGTTCTTTCTTCCAGGCTGTGTTCTAATAGCCTATAAATGTCTTTCTTGATCTAGCCCCACCTATATTTGCCGAGTTGTCTAATTAAAACTCATAATATAGTTTTGCTATAGTCTATTGCTATGTGAGATAACAGATATGAAAGAGTTTGAACTACATGTAAAAAGTGTCTTACAATTAAATACATTACATCAATTTTTTTCTACTTGGTATGAAAATTATTTGTCTTCTTTCTTATAGTATTGGGTTGTTGGAAAAGTCATGACATATTTTGTCTGTTTTCCAAAGGTCATTTATTTATATAAAGAACAAAGATCAATCAATGATATATTGCCCATTTTGTTCAATAATCTTTTGCCATCTTTCGGTGAGCTTCATAATTCCTTGTTCATAGAAGGATCTGTCTTTATTTGCGAAAAACCTGAGCAAGGGGCTAATTTATAGCCTCATTTGAATTGAATGTTATACCACGCAAGGAATTTTGAAGAGAGCAAAACAAGTGGAAGTCTGATAGTGCAAGGTAAGGTGAGTATGGTGGGTGTGGCAACACATCCCATCCTAGCTCCAATAATTTTGACGGCTGATCAAACTTGTGTGTGGTCTCACGTTGTCACGTGGAACACAACTCCTTTACAATTAACAAGCTCTGGACATTTCTGGATGATGGATTCATTCAAACTGTCCACTTGCCAACAGTACACATTCAAATTGATTGTTTGTTCCTTGGTAAGAGCTCGAAAAACACAGCACTTTTAAAATCCCACCACACTGAGAGCATAACCTTCCTCTGATGAATGTCTGCTTTTGATGTCGTTTGAGGCGAATCATCACGTCTGGACCAAGACCGTTTGCGCACCACATTGTTTTAAACAATCCATTTCTCATCACCAGTTATCAGTCACTTCCAAAAAAGGTTTTTTTCCTGACGTTTAATGAGCATATTGCAGATGTGTATAGGTGCTGTCAAATGAACTTCTTTGAGTTCATGCAGAACCCAAATATCGAGCTTGCTTACATATTCCAACTTCTGCAGGTGGTTGTGAATGCTTGAATGATGGATGTTCAATGTTTCTGTAATCTCTCGTGTCATGTAACATGGGTTTGACTCGATCAATGCCTTTATTTTGTCATCAACCTCGGTGGGCCTCCCTGAGCGAAGAGCATCTTTGAGATCAAAATCACCAGCACGGAATTTCATGAACCATTGTTGGCACTGATGTTCTTGTAGAGCATTGTCACCATAAACTTGATGCAACTTTTCAGAAGCTTGATGTGCGTTCTTCCTTTTATGGAAGTAAAACAGCAAAATATGGCAAAAATGCACAGTTTGGCCTTCCATCTTCAACTTACAAAATCTCTAAAAGTCAACCAAATTGCTCAATTTTTTTTTAGAATGAAGCTAGAACTGTCAGCTGTCAAAAGACGTAGCAATAACATAGATGCGAATGACTCTAGTACTTCCAAAAATGAACTAGTGCCATCTGTCGCAAACATGCGTCATGACTTTTCTGACAACCCAATAGTTTCTTACTGCTACAACCACCAAGCATTAAGATGACTCCAGCTTCAGCTGTCATCTCACTACAACCACATGAAACATGCTAGGCAACAACCACCCAGCTGAGCCCCATCAATGAATAGAACCATGAGAGATAGCAACAGATTGTTTTAAAACACTAAGTTTCCCAGTTTTCTGTCAAGCAGCAAAAGAAAACAACCAAAAGCATTCCAGATCATACAAAGATCTAGAAGCTGTGAACAAGTTTGTTTGCACACAAGGGTCTCCTGAAGAATTCCAAAAGTGGCTTAGTGGAAAGCATGCCAAGACCATTCAAAGGGTCTGTACTTCTGCAGCAGGAAAGAGGGTACTGCGAAAGATTGAGACCCTAACAGGAACCACAGGGTGGCAAGAAATTGGAACCAGACATGATTTGGAGCCCTCCCTGGTATCGTGTAAGAATCCGGGAGCTTTAAATAATTGTTTCCAGAAAAACTCATTGAATTATTCATGACACATTTAACAAGTACTTAATGAGAAACTTACTAGGGGAGGGACACCAGCAATAAATGAGTGGATGAATGTGATATAAACAGAACAGGGACTTGATAGTCTGTGCTCGTTGTCATTACTGCTGTCATTCCCTCTGCTTCCTAACACTGCTGTGTTGTGCCTGGCCTGTCACTGTTTCTCACGCTCTACAGCCTGGGTAACTTCTAGGCTCTGCTTCCCGTGCCTCTCTCCTCAACATTGGCCTCTGACATAACGTCTTCATTGCTGCCCTCAGGGCCTCAGCACTTGGCATCCAGTACCAGAGTCACTGCCCAGCCATCCCTTACGAGGCCGATGCACGCAAGTTGGGCACAGTGCTGCCACTCAAGGAAAGCCCCAAGCTCCATCATCCTTCCCCATTCTCTGAAGGTGACTTTCTACTTCTTCTGCCTTATCTAACCCACAAGCCCATCTATCTCTGGGAAAATCCAGCCTAATCCATCTCAATGATGGAGAAACCCTCACACTATCTACCTGGAGGGCTAAGAGTGAGGATGGAGGAACGGTGCAGGGAGGGGGTTCACCCTCCAGGAACTCAGGTTGGTCTATCCTTCCTGGGATATGGAATCAGCAGTGAAAAGGAGATAAGAGAGTCCATAAGAAGGAGAAGAAACAGTTTTTTCTAATAGCTTGCCCTATTGCACATGGTATTTGAGAAAGGAGAATTTGGCATTCTAGTCCATGAAAGGGCGGGGGGAGGGATCATTCTGAATTCTTGCAGTATATATAAATTGATTTATGTACCAAAATGATGAGAGGATATATCAGAGAAAAGATTTGAAGGTAAAAAGTTCACAGAAAAAAAGTCTTAATTTATAGTCCGGACTTCCCTTGAAATGAACAGTATTTCAGTTCGTATCAGGATAATTAATAGGCCTGAGAAAGCACTATTCCTAACAATGGTGGGACTTAAAAATGTCTACTGCATTCAAAGGTAAAATATACTACACAGCATAAAATTGTCCTGTGTACCATTTCATACCTTCAATCTTTCCAAAAAGATGAAAATACCTTAAGGTTCAGCACTTCAGAAATTAAACATAATCAGCTAAACATGAAGTTTTGATACTGATAGATTAAAGTGCCAATTTGAAAGCAGTAACATTTAACAAAAACTGGCAGCGATTCAAAAAGGGTCATTTCCAGAGGTATCATCATCATTCAACCACAGTTTCTTGCAATAGGGAGGAAAATAATGTGGGAGTTATAACTCTTTGTTCCATTATGAAAGAAGTACATCCACGGGGAAGCCACTGCGGCTGGAGTCATGGGAACTGGTGCTTGATCTGGTGCTGCAAATCCCACCCTGGGGACCTGCCAAGTCATGGGCACACCTGCTCCTTCCTTCATCTCTATCTTAGAGGTAAATCAATGACACTGCCTGCCTCCCAGGGGCTCAAATGGGAAATCGGTGAACAATATGCACAATCCCTTTTCAAAACTCTAAACAAGTGCTAATTGCCATTTTTATTACTGGTGTCAAAGCAAATCTTGTACTAGTTGAGTCTGGTCATAAACAGGATAGAAGAGACTGTGATTCAAGAGCTTAGAGCACTTAAGGTTACCATGATATGTGTGTGTATGTGTGTGTGTGTGTGTATTGAACATGTCACAAGAGGACAATAATTAGAAAAGCAATGTTTTCATGAAGAATTATACATAGAAATATTTGTTTGGGCAGAATTTTTCCCAGATTAGCTCAAGATTTATGTTTTTTAGTATTTTTTAAAGTTTTTCATTATGAAAACTTTCAAATATGATACAAAAGTAGAAAGGAATACAAAATGAAGTCCTATGTACCTATCATATAGAATCACAATGATCAACTCTGCTTCCTATGGACTGAGTTTTGTTTCCATGAAATTCATGTTGAAGCCCTAATCCCCAGTGCCACAGAATGTGACTGTATTTAATGATACAAAGAGGTGGTTAAGTTAAAATAAGGTCATTAGGGTAAATCCTAATCCAATCTGACTGGGGTCCTTTTAAGAAGAGGATATTAGGACACAAGAGAGACACCAGGGACACCCTCCCACCGAGAAAGGTCATGTGAGGGCACAAAAGGAAGGTGGCCACCTGCAAACCAAGGAGATAGGTAGGCTTCAGATGAAGCCAAACCTGCTGACACTTTGACCTTGGACTTCCAGCCTTCAGAACTGTGAGAAAATAAATTTCCATTGTTTAAACCTTCCAGTCTGTGGCGCTTTGTTATGGTAGCCCTATCACTGCTATTCTTGTTTCTTCTATCCCCAGAATAGAAAACTTCATAACTCATGGAGCATTGCTTAGGGAACTGAATATCTTGCCTAAAGTGTTAGGAAAAACGTAACCTTTGACTAAATGCTCTCACAAAGCTTAAAGGCAAGACACAAAAAGATCAAACCATTTCTAAGTAACTTAACTGCATTGCAGAATATTGCCAGGTAAATATTGAGGAATATTTAAATAAATACAAAATATCTAGCACCCACTAAGGTATAATATACAATATCTGGCATCCAATAAAAATTTGCCAGACAGGTAAAGAAGCAAAAAAAAAAAAGAAAAAAAAAAGAAGCAAAAAAATATATATAATGAGAAGAAAATTAATCACTCAAAACTAATCATACTTATATAGGTAAGTAACAGATAAGGAGAGTAAAACAGAATAATTGTATTGTTTTATTATTGTAACTATATTGTAACTGCTATTGTAACTGCATTCCATATGTTCAGTAAATTAGAGAAAAAATTAAACATGTTAAGTAGAGATATGGAAGATATAAAGATGACCCAATTTGAACTTTTTAGAGATGTCTGAGATGATAAACACACAAGGTGGTATGACACTGCAGGACAAAGATTAGTATACTAGAAGACATAGCAATATAATAAAAGAAAACACTAAGAGGAAAAAAATGACAAAAAAATGAATAGAGCATCCATGAACTATGGGACAACTTCAAGGAACTAAATATATGAATAATTATTGTCCTAAAAGGCAGAAAGGGAAAGTAAATACTTTAAGAAATAATGGTCAAAATTTTTCTAAATTTGATGAAAATTATAACCTCACAGATCAAGATGCTCAACAAATCCCAACACAAGAAACATGAAGAAGTTGTAATAAGGCACATCATAATAATAAAAAAACAGTGATACAGAGATATCTTAAAAGCACAGAGATTAAAAAGGTTAAAAGTGACAGAATTTCTGTGGGATATAATGCAAGCCAGAAAACAGTAGAGAAACATCCTGAAAGGACTGAAAGAGCAAAAGAAAGGAGGGCAACCTGGAATTCTTTATCCAGTGAAAATACCTTTCAGAAACAAAGGTGAATGACACCAATTCTATACAATCCTTTCCAGAAAATAATATATATTATAAAGAAGCATTACCAAAACTAGATGAAGATAGTACTAAAAAGACAGCTATAGACCATTTTGCATAAATACAAAAATCCTCAACAAAATAGCAAATTAAATCTAGCAATATGTAAAAAGAATAATATATCACCAAGTAGGTTTATTTCAGAAATGCAAGGCTGGTTCAACATTACTAAATCAATTAATTTAAGTCATTGCATTAACTAAATAAAAAAGAAAAAGCACATGATAGCACTAACTGATTCAGTAACAGGCATTCACGGTTTAAAAAACAACAAAAACTCCAGCTGGCTGAGTGGCTCAGTTGGTTAAGAGTGCAAGCTCTGTGCAACAGGGTCGCTGGTTCAATTCCCACATGGGCCAGTGAACTGCACCAGAGCTGAGCTGCCACCTAGCTGGTAAGAGTGTGTGCTCTTAGCAGCAAGGTTGCCAGTTCGACTTCCGCATGAGATGGTCGACTACGCACCCCGCTCCCCCACAAATAGATTGAAAGCAGCGACTGGACTTAGAGCAGAGCTTGCACCCTCCTCAACTAAGATTGAAAGATAACAACGTGACTTGGAGCAAATGGATCCTGGAAAAACAAAATGTTCCCCTTCCCCAATTCCCCAATAATAATAAATTAAAAATCTCAAAAAAAAAACCTCTCACAAACTAGCAATAAAAGGTAACTTCCTTAATCTGATAAAAGTCATCAACAACAACAAAAAACCTAGAGCCAACATCACTCTTACTGCTCAAGTCCTCAGTGCTGTCTCTCTAATATCAGAAACAAGGCACGGATGACCACACTACCCATTGTTACTCAGCGTTGTACCAGAAGTCCGAAACAGTGCAATAAGGCATTAATTAGAAACTACTATTAGCAGATGATATGAGTGTTTATGACACAGAAAAATCCCAAGGAATCTGCAACTAAGCACCTAAAACTAAGTGTAGCAAGGTCACAGATACAAAAGCAACAGACAAAAACCAATCACATTTCCATTATATATACTAGCAATGAACAACTGTAAATTACACTTTTCTAAAACATATTATTTACATTAGCTTGAAAAAGTGAAACACTTCAGTGTAAATCTAATAAATCATATGCAGCATCTATATGTGGAACACTATGAAATGCTGAAGGAAATCTGAGGGGACCTAAATAAATGTGAAACATAGTATTTTCATAGATTGGGAGACTCAAAATTGTTAAGATGTTGCTTGTCCCCAAATTGATCTATATATTAATGCAATTCCAGTCAAAATCCAAGAAGTTTTTTTAGATACAATGCATGTTGAAAGGCAAAGCAACTATAATAGCCAAAGCCAATTTGATATGGAACAAAGTTGGAGGACTCACACTACCTAATTTTAAGACTTAGTATAAAGTTCTAGTAATCAAGATAGTAATATAATGATGAAAAGATAGACACATAGATCAATGGAACTAAATAGAAAATCCAGAAATAGGCCCACACAAATACGGTAGGTTGATTTGAGACAAAGATGCGAAGGCAATTCAATGGAAAAAGAAGTCTTTTCAGCCAATGGTGCTGGATACTCAACCTACACCTCAAAACTTATACAAAAATTAACTCCAAGTTGATCATTAATCTAAGTGTAAAAGATATATCCATAAACATTTTAAAAGAAAATACAGGAGAAAAATCTTCATGACCTTTAGCTAGTCAGAGGTTTTTAGATATAACAATGAAAGCAGCCTGTAACAAAATTTTTTAACAAATTAGTCTTCATGAATATTTAGAACTTTTGCTCTGCAAATGATTGTTTAAAAAATTAAAAGTCAAGTTAGTAGGAAAAAATATTTGCAAATAACATATCTGACAAAGAACTTGTATCCAGAATAAAGAACTCTCAAAATTCAACAAATAGAAAACAAACAGCTCATTTTTTTAAATGCACCAAAAATTTGAACAGGCATTTGACCAAAGATGTACTGATGCCAAATAAGCACATTCTTAGAGAAATGTGAATTTAAAATGCAAATAGAAAAATAATATAAATTTAATTTTACAATTTTAATGTAAATTAAAAATGTAAATAGAGGAATGTAAATTTAAACCACAGTGAAAGACCACTGTATGCATATTCAAATATCAAAAAATTTTTAAAACTCCCCATATGAAGTACTGAAGAGGAGCAATTGTAACTTTCAACATGTTCCTAGTGAGATTGCAAAATAGTATAGCTGCTCTTGAAAACTGTGTGGCAGTTTCTTATAAAATTAAACATATGCTTTCCATATGATCCATCGATCCTATGTTTAAGCATTTACACTGGAGCAAAGAGTCACATATTTTTGTAAATAAAGTTTTATTAGAACACAGCCAATCTTATTCATCATGCAATGACTGTGGCTTTTTTCATACTTCAGTGGCAGAACTGGGGAGTTGCAACAGAGACTATATGGGCAGCAAAGCCTAAAATATGTATTATCTGTCTTTTTACAGAAAAACTTTGCTGATCTTCCCCTGGAGAAGTGAACACAGATGTTCACACAAAAACCTACAAACAAACATTCATAGCAGTTTTTTTTATACTTGCCAAAAAACTGGAAACAACTCAATGTCCTTCAGTGTGAATGGGTAAACAAACTGTGGTAAATCCATACAATGGAATTTGACTCAACAATACAAAAGAATGAATAATTAGCACATGTAACAACATAAATCAATCTCAAAATAATTATGCTGAGTGAAAGAAGCCAGGCCCCCCCCCCCAAAAAAAAAAAGAAAAAAGAAAAGAGTACATACTGAATGATTCCAATTATATAAAGTTCTAGAAAACAGAAAAGTATCTATAATGACAAAGTGTAGATCAGATGTTCTCTGGTGACAAGGGATGAGGCAGGGAGGGATAGGACGAAGGAATTACAAATGGGTTCGAGGAAACTTTACGGATGATGGGTATGTTTATTTTTTTTTATTATTTATTTTTTATTTTTAGCTGAGCCATCCTGCCACCAGCTGGCAGCTCAGCAGCAGCTCAGCCCAGGCCAGGACTCAAACCGCTGTTGCTCAGAGCTCCCACTCTTGAGCGAGCTCTTAACCAACTGAGCCACTCGGCCGGCCCTATATTTACTATCTTGATTGTGGTGATGATTTCATGGGTGTGTATATCTATCTATCTATCTAGTCAAACACTTCAAGTGTATAGTTTATTGTATGTAATTATATCTCAATAAAGCTATTAAAACCCAGATCTGCTTGAGACCAATGCCCATACGTTTAACCACAATGCTCTTCTTTCTGTCATGACACAAAGGCGCTCAATCATAGAAAGCCCCAACCATCAATAGTCTGCAGTCCTTTAATCCTAAATGATCTAACCTTGGGGGTGGTGCTAGTTAGGGGGACTCAAGCTGCCTCTTCCCCAGACGACTTTGTAGTAATCAGAGCCAGAGCCTCAAACCCCCGCACCCCACCCCATGAATAGGCCTGCAGTGCTTGCCCCCTCCATCTGGCATCAGCCTCCCCTCTGGCATTGACTAACTCACCTGGCCCAGGTGGAGCCTCTCAGAAGTCCTGAGAGAGGGCTGGGCATCTCTAGTTTGGAAGCTCCAAGGAGCCAAAGGCGTGTAGACTTATTTAACATAAATAGTGTCTGTCACAGGTCGGGGTCTCTGGAAGGAGATACTGAGACTGAGATGCGAGGTGAGAAGTTTACGAGAAATCAACACCTGTGACAGGAAAGAAGCAGGATTGCGCAGCGGTATATAATCAAACTGAAGGAGGCGCAGCAATGCCTTGGCTAACCTGCAGGGCAGCTCTGGAATATCCCCCTGTCTGAGATGTCCGGAGTCAGATCCAGGTGGTTGGTTACTTATACCCCTGCCTCGCTCAGTTATTAGAGGCAGGCTGACCAGGAAAGGGGGTGGCATTGTCTGACCCCTTTCTGCAGCTGAGGCTGACCACGAAGGAGCTAACGGTTGGATACTGTCGTGTTACCACCTGGTCATTGTAGAAGCAGGGTGACGAAGTACTTATATATGCTCATTTCCTTTAAAACACCATGATGCAAAAAAATTCAGTAAGTAAAACACAATGTGGTCTCCCACCATTTTGCTAATCAGGAATCTGCCATGGGGAAAGACATTGGGTCCCATAATCACAAACAGATCAATTTCACTAATTTATCTTTTGAATCTTTCATGTACTGCTCAAGGTTTCCAAGCCTTGTCATCTTGTGAGAGATGATGTTGGGTAGCATATTTAACTAAGAGTTAACTAAAAATTAAAAATGAGAAAACAAAAACATACACCTGATCTGTTAGGAAGAAACTGCATATTGTATTCAGAAAGGAAAAATTATACGTTAATTATGAGTATGCCTGGCTGGTTATAGAAAGCCAGATAGGTGTAGCGCCAGGAGAAGATAATGAGGCAGAAGGCAGGGGCTGAGAATCCTTTTTACGGTGCTCTGAGCTTAAAATGAGTGTCGCAGAAGCGGCAGAGGAGCGTGGGTGGCCAGCTCTGTGACTAACGATAGGAGAATTTCAGGGGAACGGTTGCCACAGTAGTAAGATTTTGCCAAATACCAGTACAAAAAGTTAGTGTGCGATCAAGAATAGAAACAAGGGACTATGAGTTGCTATTTCTCAAAAATGAACTGTCAGGAGGAAGCTTTTATTAATCAAGTGATAATGTGTTGCTGTGTCTTGATACTGTTTGCAGAGCGTGGAAAAATAATGAATCAAAATTCACAGAACATTTCAAATGCTAGTCTGAGAAAATAAAACACATGGCTTTTAATGATGAAGGAAAACTTCTAGAATTTCCATGGAAATGAAATTTGGGGACAAGTGTAAATAGTGTGTGCAGTGGAATAAGTGATAAAATAAGCAAAAATGGGCCTCTGGTATTTTCCTCTCTCCTCTCCTTCATTTGTCTCTCAGAGGCCTTGGGGCTCTGGCAGCCAATGGCTCCCCTTCCTCCATGGGTCCCCTCTTCACCTGCTCTGCCCCCCTCAGCCCCCACGTACCAACCTTTTCCCAACCAACACATCTACTGTGTTTATTCTTGAGGACCTTCACAGAAAATGTACAGCAAAAAACCACAGCGTCCCTTTACTAATCTCTAGTTAAACAAATTAACCCTAATGTATGTAATCCTTCCAGAAGCACTGGATTTTTAACAAGGACTTCAAGATTCCAGCATGTTTGTGGAGGAAACATTTTTAAGGTCATTTAAGAGTCTCCCAGGGATTCTCAGGTCATACAATGTAGGTAATGACCTCTGTGCCTGAGATGGGAATCAGGCCAGCCGAGGGTCAAACCTTTCCTAAGGTTCACAGACACGTGATAACCCTCCCATCTCTTCTCAGCTTGAGGGCAGTATTTTCTTTCCATGACGTGTTTCCTGTCTCCTTTCATTGTTCCATTCCCTCTACACGTGTGTGAGAGGCAACTGTGATGTAACGGAAAGAACAAAAAGACCTGCATCTCACTCCTGACTTTTCTACTCCCCAGAAGAGGCCTTGAGCAAATTACTCACACCTCTTTGAACCTGTAATTCATCTGTAAAAAATGGTGAGAACCACTGCTTTGTAGGCCAGCTGTGAGAACTGTTTGATGCTTGGCACATGGGAGGCTCCCAAAGTAAGGTTCTTTCCTCCAAGTCAGAGAGCCACGAACAGGTATGTAAGCCTGCCAGGTATTCTTTGCACACCCGCCCATCAAGAGCACCAGCTCTCTCTGTTCCCATAGAAAGAATGCCCAGATATGGAGTCCATGGGAAGAGGCACACGTATTTGCACACCACTAAACGCCACCTAAGGGAAAGGGCCAGATTTGGAGCCAGGAGAGCTGGCTGCATAACTCGACCCCGTCGCATGGAAGCTGTAAGACCTCAGACCCTGTGGCTTCCTGCGCTTCTGCTCTTTCAGATGTAAAAGGGGAGTAACACCCGTGGTTCTTCCTGTTCCAGAGGAACATAGTACAGGCGAAATATGAATAAAACGGCATTGTAACAATAAGTTATACAGGGTAACATCAGAATGCAAGAAATCCCCTGAGTGTCATAAAGAAAAACGTTAACTGACCTTCCAGAGGAAAGCTGAGAAATACTGGTACAAGAATCAACAGCGTGATTTTTAGCTCTTCTACTTTCCTCCTGTTACAAAATCCAACCTGGCTTTAGATATTACCAACACCTAAAAGGTTGAATTTATTTTTGTTAGTTTAAACTTATAGTAGGCAAACAAGTTTTTGTTTTAGCATATTTTTCAATATGAAAATATCAACTATTCAATGATTTGCTGAGGTTAGGAAATTTATACACACACCTAACACTTTTTTGTTAAATTAGCCAAAATCCTTTTGGATGAAGAAATCTAAATTTATACTATAGCCTGTATCACACAAACTAAGTTTTATTTCCAGAAGGAAGTCGGTCGATACCAAATTGACACCACCAATGCTATATGTGCTATTGTGACCGTGCTGCTGTCCTTTGTTCCAATAACCATGTCCCATGGTGCTCCCGAAGAACAAAATCTTGGAGAGGAGTCTGAATGGGAGACTGTATGAGAAAGGTGTTTGTGAGCATATGTGAAGCTCCTTATGGGCTCCCAGAAATAACTGGGTGAGGTTTTCATCAAAATGGGACTGTAGGTCCTGGGTCAGCTGAGAGGGCAAGAGGCAGAAAGATATGGGCGATTTTGCTTAGCGTAACCCCCATTTGTGTTCCACCAGCTGAGGAAGTCTGGAGAAATATCCTGATAACTGTTGACAGGCCAGTGGACTAGAATGTTAAAGAGTCTGAATACGGACCCAAGTACCCCAGCCTTGCATATTCAGCATTAGAAAGTCCTCTGAGGTTCTTCAACAGAAAACTTTCAAAGTGAATCGGGCAAAATCTTTTCAATGTCACTTTCCCTGAACATGTTTTAATTAGAAGAAAATACAATCACCACCAACTCTGAATCCAGGTATGCTAATTAAATATATTAATGGGAAAAGCTGTACTGTTTGAACTAACACCATTACCTTAGGCTGTTTAACTTGGTTTAATCTCAGTCTCTAACAAGGATCTTAAAACAGGGTGCCATGATAGGCAAACGGGAACCAAGTACAAATGAATACTCACAGGGAAAGCTATAGGGTGTTGTACAAGCAGGGAGATATGAGGAGGTGGGCGGGGGAGACACTTCGGGAGCCATGGTGGACATGGATAGATTAGGGTAGGTCTTCTTTTAACTGCAACTGACTTGAAATTGTCGAGAATATCACAGGTACACAGAAACAATCTGTATTTGCTTACTTCCAGATAACCAAATAAAAGAACAAGCCTTTTCAGAAAGAAAGTGCATTCTTAAGTTATTTTTACTTTCCAAAAACTTTTAAAAGCAAAATTTCATATTATTGGACCCAGGTGCAATTGGTACGCATCTGAGCTCTACAAGACCATCGATAAGCTGCTAAACTCCCTCCCAAACTTTGCTTCAGGTAGTTACCAAACCCACGCTGCCAATGGATGAAATTATGCCTTGTTGAGTTTGTAAGTCTCAGTGGACTTGCAGTCCTGTGGCTGACTCGGGGTTTCCAGCTAGCCAAGACAATTCCACCTCCCACTTCCATTTACCTCCCAGCACACACCTGTCTTTATGGAGCAGATCTACCTCCTGGAGATAGTGACAGGTTTCCTCCACCCACCAACACCTGTGAATTTTTCTTACATTCCAGGGAGCGAGAGACATCACTTCCTCATGTGGTCCAGGTCCATCCTTTGGGGAGCACCTCCAGCAACTGTAAAGCTCACATCCTCAGGCAGGGGGCGTTCTCTTTGCCTAGTCAAAGTCTTTGCCTGTTTCCTTTGTATATTATTTCTTTTTACTCAAAATCCTTGTCTGAAAAGTAAACTGGTTTTCTCTCATAAGCCTTTTTAGCTCCTCTGACTGGAGACAACCTTACCTCACACCCCAGGTGGTCAACTCCTCCTAACAGGGCCCACAGCGTTTTCTCTATGCTCCAAAGTTCATTTAATGCCTGCAAAAACCAAACGCCCAATAGACCCCTACTGAACCAACCTGTACAAGCAGGGAGACAAGCTTCCTTACACAGCTATACATAAATGACTAATTCCCTTGAGAGCAAAAGGTAACTGCTGTTTCTTACTTGGAACCCTCACTTGAAGTTCTAGAATCTTTCAAGACCTGCCTGTGTTCTCTCAGGCTCCCAGGAAGGCTGCCTCTCAGCCGCTCCTTCGCACCTGTTCCTTTCATTCTGTGCAAATTTTCTCATAAGAGACAGCTTGTGAAGAACTAGTTTTCTCATCAGGACATGACTAGTGCCTCCAAATGTCAATTGCAGAAAATTTGTGTCCTTCTGGAATCTCAGGAAGTGATCTTATTTGGAAATAAGGTTTTTGCAGACTTAATTGGCTAAGGATCTCGAGATAAAATCATCCCAGATTTACGATGGGCTCTAAATCCAATGATTGGTGTCTTTCTAAGAGAAATGATAGGGAAATTTGGAACAGAGACATGGGGGAGGCACAAAGAAGAAGCCATCTACAGAAAGAGGCCAAGATTGAAAATGCAGCTACAAGCCAGGGATGGCAGAGATCCTGGAAGCCTTGACTTCAAACTTCTAGCCTCCAGAACTGCAAGAGAATAAATTCCCATTGTTTTAAGACATCCAGTGTGTGGTACTTTGTTATAGCATCCTTGGGAAACTAATAGACAGAGAGACAGTCAATCTTAATATGCACGAACCTGCCCTTTGTATTTCACTATCCCTTTGTCTAACCTGCTTGCTACCAGGTTCCTGGAATATAATCTACTTAACTAAAGTTGATGAGGATAGTATGGAATAGGAAAAAGAAATCAGCTTTCGGAATCAGTTTGTGAGTCACACATGTAACTGAGTCATTGAGTTGCAAGATGCTTCACTTTCCTTTTCTGTCAAGGAGAATTAGTACCTTCCTATTAATATCTTGATTAAAACTGGAATATTGACACATATATCAGAGTATGATGATGCCAAATGAAACGTTTATCAAATAAAATGCTAATAAGCTCTAAGATGATTAAACTAATCCTTCTTGGTCACACATGAAATCACCTGGAGTTTTTTTTGGTTTTGTTTTGTTTTAAAATATGAGACCCGGGCCGGCCAAGTGGCGCATTGGTTAAGAACTGTCTTGGGACGCCAGAGGGACCTGGTTCGGATACCACATATGAGGGCCTGTGACACTGCCCTCTACAGCTAAGATGCTGAACAACAGCTCAACCTGGAGCAGGGCTGCCGTGGGTCGCTGGCGACTGCGTAGGCTGCAGCCCCTGCTGCAGTGGG
>NW_017731373.1:2710274-2713681 GCF_001890085.2 Hipposideros armiger | reverse complement strand
CTGGCCGTCCAGAAGCCAGCGACTGATCTGCCTCGCCCGGGAAGAGCGCAATGATGGTGCCAACTTGGGCCAGTGAAGCAATGTCCTCCACAACTGAAGAACAAAGGACAGCAACTTGTCTGTTCCCCTTCCCCGATTCCCCAACGCTGTTCCCCTCCCCCAATTCCCCAATAAAATCTTTTAAAAAAATATGAGTCCCACCCTAGACTAGCCTCTGGGGGTGGGAGAGGCATTTGTGTGTGTGTGTGTGTGTGTGTGTGTGTGTTTTGTTTGTTTTTACAAGGCTCTTCTTTGTGCAGTCTTTTATATTTCTTTCCATTTCACAAGACATGGAATGCTATCCTTGAATAGATTTTACCTAGTAATTCTCTAGTAATGTGCTTTCCTGTCATACCATAAAAAATGTGATAAAATAATGAGGGTCTAGACACAGAAAAACAGTCATACCCCAGTGACCCTCGCTAATATCCCTAATAGCACAGACACTCAGTGGAAAAGACACAATTGATTATGGCTTTCATCTCCATTACAAATTTCACAGTCAAGATGACTGAAAATAAACCTTTCCACTTGAGTTTTTAACTGTGCAGAGTAGCTGTTTTTTATACCATGGTGTCTGCTCTATTGTGTTCATGTGTGTTTGTGTGTGAGCACACATGCACATGGGTAGGTTTTGGTATGTGTGTATATTCCCATTAGTCATGCCTAATTTGTTTTTCTCTTTCCATCCCCATTCATTTTGCTTCTTCTCTGCTTAGCTACACAAAAACTTCCAGTCACACAGCATTGCAAAGCCCTTTCACGTTATCCATATTTTGCTTCCTTAGTGAAGAGTCATTTATTGCCTCCCACCCCAAGTGCATGTAACAAATAAGGCATTTCTATAGTCACAGTGCATCACAATGTATCCAAGAATAAATATTAATAAAGGAGATTTCTTTGAATCTCAAATATAGAGCAAAGCTTCTTAAATAAAAAAGCTAGCAGTGTCCTTGGTGATAGAGTTTCCAGTTGCCATGGGAATGAATCCAAAGGCTCTATGACATTTCCTGGGACCACAGAGCTAAGTGGAAAGGATGCCTTTCAGACACCAACCCCGTGTTTATACATTTACCTGGTAAAACTCTGGGGAAGGGAAAATTCAAGATGAAAAGACTATAGAATTACCTGATTATGTGGCTCAGGCATTGCAAGAATGATATATGAAAATTGCTATTTTTAGCAGGTATATAAACTGCAAAAAAACATGAGAAAAAAATAACATGTCACCTAAATTTGAAATACAATTAAATTCTGATGTATAATCTATGAGATGACAAAACTCTCACTGAAGTTACCAGTAGACTTCTCATGCTCATGTCTTGACAAGACAAGTAGCACTAAGATTTGCTGTCTACATGCTTGTAAGGCCTGCAGGTGCGAGTATAGCAACCCCACTGTCTATTTCATGAACATTTTGTCACAGTCTGGGTTTCAAATCAGCCTCCTAAGGACTCAGCTGACTAGTTCTGCTGCAACAGAAACTGAACCAGGCAGCCATTCTGACTTGCTACATACATCAAGATAAAAGCTGACCTGCTCAGCAGCCTGTGGACACTGTGTAAGAGACCATCGCCAACGTTTATCTTTGTTCTTCACAGGAGTGGATCATCAATGCCAACTCCCCACCTTAGGGAGCCAAACTTCACCTTAGGAAGGTTCATCCTTTTCTACAAGTTGCTGCTTTCCAGAAATTATGTCAAAAACAAACAAAATTGCCAATCTTCAACCATTTTTGGATCTACAAAAATTACAAGTTCTAATATATTGTTATTCTACTTAGAATGCAGATATTAAATACGGTGACATAAAAAATCCTGTATGGTTTAAAGTTATTTAAATATGTATAGATATAACTACATCACCTGTCTATGCTCTATCTAATATAGCTAAAGGAATTTATTTCTTAGATATTCCTATATTTCTATAATTAGTATTGAACATTTACTATGTGCTAGATACTGTGCTAAGTCTCATTTGTGGGGTTTTTTTTCATTCAAGACAATAATTCTATTAAGTAGATCTAATTATTACTTCCATTTCACAGATCATTTTGATGCTAAAGGAGGTGAATTATCAAAAGTTGAGGCCTGTGTTTGATCTTGGACAGTCAGACTCCAAGGTCCTATGACCAGGGTCCTATGACATGTTAGAGCTGGAAAAGGCTTTGGAGAGCATCTAGTCTAGGGCTTTTCCACCTTTTTTTTTTTTTTAACAGCAATAGAAGCCTCGTATCAAGTGAAATTTTATGTGGAAATCCTAGGGATGAAGCCGCTGGAGCAGAGCTTTTTCTGAACCAGGAGAAAACAGGGGACTCCCTGAGACTTCTGACCCTGCCAGGAATTTCCACCTTTTGTAAACTGTAGACCACTGATATGTTCAGCCTTCAAGGAGCCAGCCAGCTGCACATTATGAACAGCTCCAAGCCCTTGCACTTTCCAGGAACCCTGTGTTACAGGAGAATTCTCCCATGTGAATATATACCCCCCCAATGTTCTGTCCCCTCTAATACACCACTTTAAAGACCCAATCCCACACAGGTTCTCCTGGTTTCGCCGGTGTATCGGTATTAGCAGATTTTTTTTTTCCAGTGAGGAAACTATGTTCTCCCAGAGAACTCACTTCCCCTCTTAGGCTACATAGAGAAGTGACTTGACTTACTGGTCTGGAGGAAGGAGCCGAGGTGAGCATGGCTCTTGAGGAGAACAAGCATCTTCTTTCAAGGCATCTTCCTCAGGTCAGGTCTTTGTTCGTTTTTTGTTTTGTTTTGTTTTTTTATTTTTTTATTGTTAGTTTCAGGTGTACAGAACAATGCAATAGTTATCCTTTTCACCCTCACAAAGTAACAACCCCCCTCCCCCATCTACTGCCCTCCCACCCCCGATATCATGCTTATCTATTACAATTCCATTGATTCCATTCCCACTCTCTACTCCATGTCCCATGACTATATGTATATATAATTACAGTTGACATACAATATTATTCAACATCATCTTCAGAAATACAGTGTGGTGGTCAGGTCTCTACACTGACTATGAAGTGGTCTTCCCAACAGGACATGAGTCCATCTGGCCCCCTAAGAAATATTTACAACATATTTGATTATATTCCTCAGACTGTCTTTTTCTATCCCTGAGGCCATATTGTAGTTACCAATTTGTATTGTCTCATCCCTTTCCCTTCTCCTTCATCCCCACCCCTTCCCAACTAGCAACTCTCAGTTCTTCCTCTGTGTCTCTGAGACTATCTCCATCCATTTCTCCCATCCATTCAGTTCCTTAGAATCCATGTATAAGTGAGATCATATGATATTTGTCTTTCTCTGACTGACTTATTTCACTTAGCATAATGTTCTCTAGTTCCAT
>NW_017731373.1:2630985-2709429 GCF_001890085.2 Hipposideros armiger | reverse complement strand
GTAAGGATAGCCTATTTAATAAATGGTGCTGGGAAAATTGGACTGACACATGCAAAAAAGTGAAACTGGACCACCTCCTTACGCCACTTACAAGAACAAACTCAAAATGGATTAAAGACTTAAATGTAAGACCTGAGACCATAAAACTCCTAGAAGAAAATATAGGGTCTAAATTTGCAGACATTACCCTGAGCAATATTTTTACTGATTCATCCTCGCGGGCGAGGGAAGTAAAAGAAGAAATGAACGTATGGGACAGGTCAGGTCTTTGAACGGGCTGTGGGGAAACAGGCTGCTTTCTAGGGAAAGAGGCTACTGCTGCCAGCCTAGAGTTCAGAAGACTGGAGTTTCAAGCTTTTTTGGCCTCTCCCATCCAACTGTTCCCATCCCAAGTGTTCCTTATAAGGGCCTCGTTTTTGCATAGGAAACCTGTTACAGCTGTGCATACAGTCCCCCTATAGCTCTACCCCATAGGCATGAGTTTCAACACAGTCTTCCCTGCAGCCTCACAAGATCTCTTTAAATGCTGCTGTGAAGGACCTTCGGCTTTTATCGCTCACTCTGAGTTCACCGTTGGTTAAACTGAGCCTGCTGTTTTCATTCTTGAAGATTTCGGCAGCTAGTCCCACAACCCTTTCAATGACCAATAATGCCATACCACTCAGGTGTTAGATTAAGTACTTTACCTGCTGCCTGTGCCTTGTCCTAACCTACCCCAGGTGAGTCTTCTTTATTGTGATGCTTCAGCATGTCACAGGTTATCATCCGGAATCATCCACTTGCCACCAGCTATAGATTCTTGTTGCTATTTTGACTAGTGAGTGATTGTTCCAGAATCCCATCCTAAGGGTCCTGCTTTCTAGAGCTATTTCTGATAAGAAGTAGCTTATGTTGGGTTCCCCCCAGATCAGCGCCTGAGATAATACGTCTGTGTAGTAGTTTATTTAGTGGCTGGTTCCAGGGAAGAGAAGTAAACCACCAGGAAGGGTGAGCAAGAGGGGGAAAAATATGTATGTATAATATATGTACATTATGTATAATATGTGTATATATTAATATATATTAATATATATTAATATATACACATATTATACATAATACATATAATATATATTATATACTTGTATGTCTGCATATAATGTATATGTACCAACCCTACTCACTTGGTTTCATTCTTAGGTCTACACCTGGGCTTCCGTTCTGGGATATCTTCCCAGGCTCCCTCTAGATTTGTTTAGGAGATTCCTGTGAGACCTGTTGGCATCCGGTGCTTCCTCCATCATGACATTTACAAGCATTCACTTTTATTAAGTGCCTACCCTATGCCAAGCATGACTCCAATTTAACTTTCTCAACAAGCTCATGAGGTATATGCTATCTTTACATTATAATTCCCATTTTACAGATATCAAAACTCCATTTTCTATTAAGTAGAGAAGCTTAGATATGAACCTAGTAAATCTTCAGAGTCTGTGCTCTTTGCACCACATTGCTACCTTTTTTGTATTACTATACTGTGTCAAAAAAAAATGTATAATGATTGCTTTTTTTCAATTTTCTGTCTTCTCCACCAACTATATGCTAGATGTGGGAAAATGCTACCTGAATTGCTCACCACTGAATTTCCAGACCTATTCCAATGTCTGTCATTTCATACTTGCTTAATAAATCATTATTGTATTAATTAATTAATGGCTCAAATAATCAGATCATGCTTCACTCAGCTAAAAGACTTTTGGTGGCTTTACATGAAATAAGTGCAAATAATTTTGCAGGGTCCTGGAGCCCCTCAGGGCTCCTGCCTGACTCTACAGCAGCACCCTCCCTTACCATTCCCTCTCTGATTGGTGCAGTAAGCCCCTCCCCATTTTTCTAGCCCTCACTTAAACCACACGCATTACGTTCCGCAATGCACAACTGTTTATAATCTTAGCCCTCATCAATCTCTGTTATAGTTTAAACCATTGCTTAAGATGTTAGTTTCTACAGTTTTTACCTGAAAAACTCTTATTCACAGCCTTTTTCAGAAAAACTCCCGATACACCCAGGGCACCCCTCCACACACGTACCCTAGAGTTCATCATTCCCTCCCCTGTGCTATTACTGTCATTTACATATATTTTTATTGTTGCATTATCAAGTTGTATTATAAACTTATGTATTAATATTTCTACTTCCGCTATTTCACTGTAAACTCCGTAAGGATATCTTTGCCCATTTTTTTTCTTTTTAAACAGGATGTGTCTTTTAGTTGATATTATACTATTATCGAATTGACAGTCTTTTTAAAATTTAAGTGGTGCATAAAATATGGTGCATCTTATAATTTATGGTGCCTTAGATTAATGAAATACAGTATCTGGTAGTACAGTATAGGTGTTCAACAATATGTCTAATAAATGTACCTAGTACAAATAGATGTTCAATTAATATTTTGAATAGTATTGAACTAAGGCTTTTGTTTGATTCAAAGCTGTGAAAATTTTTTTCTACTAATGAACTATCTCTTTTTTTGCTTTACATGAAAGCTTTATTATCCACCCTGTCACAATTTTTGCCTAAGTTATCTGGAAACTTAAAGTAAATTAACTTGCTAATGTTAGCCATTATTCCAAGGTACCAAGTCTGACAACAAGGGAAGAAAGATTATATCACATTGATTAAATAAACATGAACACATCAGCTACTCCTATTATAGAAGGGGCAGCCTCCTATTGAACTCAGATCATAAGAGATAAGTGGTCTTTTTGTGAAGATAGGATACACAGTAACAGGGTTTGGGAAGAAGTTCAATTTTAAAATGTAGAATTATTGGGCCTGGAAAAACATCCCAAGAAAGATGAAAGAATTCGAGAATGAATCCCTTCGTAAAAGTCAAAGATTTTTCTGAAGCAAAGTATACATAATCTTCCCTATGCAACTTCTGCCAGCTAATTTTTGATGTGCCAGCTGTTTTATAACAGTGATGAAATAGATATTTATAGGGTGCTTCCTATGTGTCAGGCACCATGCTAGAAGCCGGAGTATAGCAGTGAATAAGACAGAAGAGGTCCTTGCTCTCGTCATGTTTATATTTTACTTGGAAAAGGCTGAAAATAAACAAAGAAATCATTAAATAAACACAGTGCTAAAAAAAATGAAATAGTAGTGGGCTAGAGACTATTTGGAGACACTACTGCAGAGTGTGTGGTCAGAGGTCTTTCTGAACAGGTGACATTTGAGACAAGAATCTCCCCCCCCCCTCTCTCTCTCTCTCTCTCACACACACACACACACACACACACACACACACACACACACACACCAGTCATGGGAAGAGAAAAGATTGAGTGCAGAGGCAAGAATAAGTTTGATTGATTTGAGGTTGGAATATAGACTGGCAGAAGATAAGGGCATGTCTCAGTCAGCTCAGGCTGCTATAACAAATACTATAGACTGGGTGGCTTCAACACAGACATTTCTTTCTCATAATTCTGAGAAGTCCAAGATCAAGGGTGTGACCAATTTGGGTCCCGGTGAACTCCCTCTTCCTGGCTCGCAGACAGCATCTAGTTGTATCCTTACAGGGTGGAAAAAAGTGAGCTCTAGTCTCTGTCTCTTCTTATGAAGACACCAATCCCCTCATGGAGGATCTACCTTCATGACCTTATCTAAACCTAGTCACCACCCAGACACCCCTCCTAATACTATCCCATTGGCGGTGAGGATTTCCACACATGAATTTTGAGGGGATGCAAACATGTAAACACGTCCAATAACAGACAATGAGTAGGCAGCGGCTAGAGCTCACGGGTCATGAGGATCATGAGGATCATGCCTGGGAATTTGGGTTTTAAGTGCAATGAGAAGCTGCTTGAAGGCTTAAGTAGAAGCCTTCACACACACACACACACACACACACACACACACACACACACAGATACATACATATACAGAAACACATAGATATTCACATACATATTTTTTCATTCATTCTGACTACTGTGGACAAGAATAGATTAAAGGGTCTAATTGGAAGGTTTTTCAATTATCCTGGCAAAACAATGTTGGGTGTTAGGTGATAGAGTTAGACATGGAAGGAAGCAGGTAGATTCCAGATCTATTGCAGTGAACGTGCTCACAGGAGTTGGTTATAGATTAGACACAGGAGTATGAGAAAGAGAGTGGAATGAAGACGGCTCTCTGGATTTTGACCTATGCTCTTGGGGAGATGGTGATGGTGTTTAGTAGGATAGGAAAAGACTTAGGGAAGAATAGGTGCTAATGAAGATAGGCAGGTTGGGAAATCAACTTTTTTACATGTGAAAATGTTTATGATTATAAAAGGAAATAAAGCATGATTTTTTAAATTGCAACAGAGTTATTACTATATTATGACTCCTTGCACATACCTGAGAAAAAACCACAACCTATTCATCACTGACTGAAAAAGGAACTCATAATTCATAAAGCTTTATTCTATCTGTGGAACATATTTTTCATGATTATTTAGAAATTTTTCAAGAAGGAAAAATTAATGACCAATATTTTTTTACTGAGAAATTGATCTTAAATCTCAGAGATGTCCAAATAGTCTCCACAAAAAAAAAACAAAAAAAAGGCATAAAATCTGACGCTATTAAACAAATGAACAAATGTAGGAACCAATTTTAAAAGCATATACTCTTACAATTTGATTTTTAAAATCAAAATTATAATTCCTTAAATTGTCATGTTAAATTCTTCTTCACAACTAAATTGAACTGATGGCACAGAGAACTTAATTAATAGTAAAGAGATACTTTCTGCTCTTTCAGCAACAACCACCACCAAAACAAAACTTCCTAATTTGGTGACTGTTAAAATGCACAGCTTCAGGGTATTTTTATTTTCACGACGGAGGGTAGTCTACTGTGGAACATCTGGCCCCGTAGAACAGACTCAGAAACACAGCTTCTTGGAGCAAATAGAAGAATTAAGCAGTTGGAGGCAGGGATGTTTCACAGGAGTCAACGTCAAATGAAGAAGGAACTGGGGGGTAAAATTGGATTTGTTCTGCTGGAGAAGCAAACTAAGAGTATTATTTGATTTGTCTTTGTATGGTGGCCTATGAATGAGAGTTTTAAAATTTTTTCCAGAAAGCCTAGTATTGCTTGGAAGGCTAATTGAAAATTTGAGCACAGAAGGGAATCAATGAACAGGTCATGGAAACAGAGAAAAGACATCCAAAGCATGGAGGGGAAGCAACAGGACTGACATAAAAGGAGAGGGAAGAAATTCAGAAAGTGAGGCTATGATTCTATTTCCCACGTGTCCCCCTATTCCTCTGCCAAAAGTAAGAAAGGCCTTCATAATTACTATGACTGAAACCTGACCCAAATATGATGACAAAGAGGTTAAAATATTGCAAATCCAATACATTATTCGGGTCTTCTCACCAAAGTGCTAGGATTTCACACTCTCCTAGCCCCACATGCCTGGCAGGATTGCATTTTATGAAGAAAAATCAGAAACATGGTGTCCTGGGTATGGATCTACTGAGGAAGAAGAATGTGCAGAACATAAAAATCTGAACTCACCAGCTTGCAAGGTCAAATTACTTATACCATATGTGCTGACAAGCAGCAGCTACCACTTCAAAGTAAAACAGATAAAGAGAACCTTAAGACTGTAGGACATTAATATCAGCCACTGAGCAAAACCTCTAACCATTGAACAGTTACAATGCCCTTGAGAGTTTATTTGATTGGTATTTTCCATTCAGCTATGCTTCATTGCTTTCTTTAGAGATAAGAAGTGCTGTGAAATATTCTTACAAAAGCTATTGTTGTACTTTCCTATGTCACTGGTTTGTTTTACCCAACAAGAAATTATTGAGAAATGCTGGAATCTATGGTTACATAAAAAAGGACAGATAAAAAGGTCTATTAAGCAACATGCTAGGAGTTGTTAGTATGTGTGTTTGTTTTAGCAATCCTAAAATCTAAGCATTTATGCACTGTATTTTATAAAGAGATTTAGAGAAGGGAAGACAATATTTATATGGCATATTTGGAAATGGACGAATGTAGACACAAAGGGTCAGTACAGCACCATCAAATCTCCCAGTTTCCAAACTAATTACATTCATCATTCAGATATAGTCACATATATTCCAACATGTACATATATGTGTATATATTCCAACATATTCCAATTAGGGCCTGGAAATTTCTAAAGAATTTAAAGCCTAGAAGTTCATTTATGCCTAACGCCACCAGGATATCAGTAACATGTTCACCATGATAAAAATGTAAAGAAAGAAATTCCTACCATTGCATCCTTGGAACTTCCTTGGGTTTAAGCTTAAGTCTCCTATGACCTAAACATATTTTGGATAACTTACTCTTCTGGTTTCCTTTATCTTGTTGACAAGATACTTCTAATAATAGCTGTGGAAGAATAAGAAGTCACCAAATTGGGAGCCAGTAAGTATAGCTCCTAGGGGCCCCTAGGCAAAGAAACATGCCTTGGTTTCCCCACCAGATGAATGAGGATTATAAAGCCTGTCACAAAAAAATAATAATGTTGTGAAACAAAACAATCTATTGTATTTTTTATAATTACCATAAATAATCAATTTGAGAATTTAAATTTTAAAAAGTGACTATTTATAATAGCATGAAAAACATCAACTTCCTGAGAATAAACCTAATAAAGGAGGTGCGGTATCTTTATAGAAATCTATAAAATTGAATTAAAAGAAAGACCTAAATAAATGGAGAGATACACCATGTGAATAGATTGGAATACTACAGTTTACATAGAAATGCAAACAGCCAAAAATAACCAAGAAAATGTTGAATAAGAAAAGTGGGGAGACCTATACTCTCTGATATCAAAACATTATTAAGCAGTAATATTGGGTTGTCAGAAAAGTCATGACTCATTTTTTGCACCGAAAAAGATTAAAAAAATACGTCATGACTTTTCTGACAACCCAATAATTAAGATAGTGCAGTAATGTTACCAGGGCAGACTAGACCAATGGAACCAACTCCATATTCCAGAAATAGACACACACATACATGGATACTTCATTTTTTTTTACAAGGGTGGCACTACAGAGTCATGAACAAAGGATGTTTTTACAATAAATGGGCCAGGTCAGCTGATTATCTATGTTGGGGAAAAAATGACAATGGACTGCTACCTTACACTATACACAAAAATCAATTCTAGGGGGGAATTGTAGATTTAATGTGAAAAATAAACCAAGAAGGCTACTAGCATTATTTTTGTGAGCGCAGATAGGCAAAGATGTTGTAACATTAACCATAAGGACAAAAATCATAACTTGAATTAAATTGGGGACCTCTACATCAAAAGACATCAGCAACACATAGGACAAGGTTAAACACAGGGTTAAGATTCTTACTAAGTAAATGCCTCTTTAAAATAAATAATAAAAAGATAAAAATTTACCATCCCACCCAACAATGATCACAACACAAAAACAGACATTCTATAAGAGATTATTACAGCTAATAAACGTAACAATGTGTGCTCAATATCACTAGAGAGTAAAGATAAAGAGAAATAAGATTTTTTAAAAAAGATTTTATTGGGGAATTGAGGAAGGGGATCAGCCAAGTTGTTGTCCTTCAGTCTTAGTTGAGGAGGTTGCAGCTAGCTCAGCTCCAAGTCCAGTCGCTATCCAGCCACTGGTCGGCAGCTCGCGGCAGCTCAGCTAAAGGTGCCGTGTTCAATCTTAGTTGCGGGTGGGCGTAGCCCACTGTCCCATGTGGGAGTCAACAGGAAACCTTGCTGTTAGGAGCACACGCTCTCACCAGCTGAGCCCTCCTGCCACCTGTTGGCAGCTCAGAGGCAGCTCAGCGCGAGTGCAGCTCACTGGCCCATGTGGGAATCGAACTGGTGACCCTGTTGCTTAGAGCTCATGATCTTAGCCAACTGAGCCACTACACCGGCCCCAGAAATAAGATTTTTTAACCTAGTAGACTGGCAAAGATGAAAATTAAAAAAATTATTAGCCAAGATTTGAGTATTCTCATAAATTCCTGGTGGGAATTTAAATGGACAAGTTTTCTGGAAACTATTTGGCAATGTATCTTAAAACCCCTACAAAATATATATATTCTTTGACACCATAATTCCACTTCCAGAACTTTATCCTAAAGAAAAAGTTGAACCACCTTGCAAAAATGGATTTTCATCACTACAATGCTTACATAACAAGAAATTAGGAGAGAAAAAAATATTAATAGGGGATTGGTAAAATATGTTATGATAATCTACATAATAAGATGCTAAATCATTATTATAAACAATTATTTGGATCAAGGATTGCTACCTAAGATGTCCACTGGGGCAGGACGTAACATAAATGAGTGAAGAGGCTCTTTGGCAAACTGGACAGCACATGCAACTTTGGGAGAGAACAGCTCCAATTTATTGATGCCAAGTAGGAAGGGGCGGGGGTGGAAAGGAGGGTTGCTCCTAGTGTTGTCAGAATACCCAATATTTTAAAAGAAGTAGAAAATTGAATTTTTTATGTGAAATCTCCTGATTTTTAAAAGTATCTATTGTTAAAATTTTTCTGAAAAAGATTCAGTAGCTAAATAAAATACATTATTTGTGAAAACTCTAGTGTATATACATAGACAGAGGCTGCCAAAAAATGTATATACATTTTAAGAAAGAAAAAACTGTATTAAAATTGTAATACTCAATATATACTAGTAACAAAAGATGAATACAAGCCACATTTGACTTCTGCAATTACAAGAGGTGCTCAAAGTGGTTACCATCAGTGTAATTTTAATACAGTTTTTTCCTTCTTAAAATGTGCATACATTTTTTTTGGCACCCTCTGTATTTATCGACATAGAAACATATCCATGATATATTTTTATTGTTGTAAAAAAGCCTGTTACAAAACAGTTTAGGTAATATGATCTCATATTTGTTAAAAATGAAAGCATAATTTGCATGTATGTATTGGGTTGTTTGAAAAGTCATGACACATTTTTGCAATGAAAGAAAAAATACGTCATGACTTTTCTGACAACCCAATATAAACTCTAAAAAGTATCTGAAGGGGTATAAATCTAAATGTTAGTAGTGGGCAATTTTCATCTTTTATACGTTTCTCTATTTTTGCATTTTTATATTAATTATTATTATTTTCTTATCAGAAAATATGATAAAGTTATTTTCAATTGTGGTTACAAAGGAAAGAGTTAATCATTTACTTTAAATTTTTGAGACCTAAATTACAAATCAAAATAACTGAATAAATATTCTTGCACATAAACTCAGAGAGAACAGAATTAAAAGTCAGTTCTTCCATTTGCCATGTCAGTGGCCTTGGGCTTTCTCACCTATAAAATGTCAGTGATAATACCTTCCATCTCTGCCTCAAATCCCCGGTAATGTAAAAATTAATAAACAAAAATAGAATTAATATCTACCATACTACCTTCCTTGAATCACCAAAAGCTAAGTGTGGAAGGGTGATTTTGTACTGCAGTTCAAGTCTGAAAAGGAGACAGACACTCATAGAATGTAATAATGTAAAAAGTTTTTGTTTGTTTATTTTGTTATTGCATCCAGAGGCAAGACCACTCCCAATATCTAAAGCTACTTTCTGCCCCACACCTTGCTCCTTATCTAGCAATGATACCCAATGCAATGGAGCAGAGAATAGCTGACAATTCATTGCCAGAAGTAGCATTCGATGAGGTGGGATTCATATCATGTTGTCAAGAATATTTGGGTAGGTCCTAAGTATGGGTCGAGCTTCAGGACAAATGGAATAAACTAGGAAAGCCACTTTCAAGGGTTAGATTTGACCTTCAAGTATAGAAATAAATAAATATTTGTTGAGAGTTTGGCACCCTCTATTTCTCTTCCCTGTTCTCTGTATCACTAATAAAGGCATGGATTTCTCCAAGTGGAATTCAGAGAGTTGAAGATGTCCACAGGTGAAACCAAGCAAATAGCGTGTGTAACGTGGGCTTCGTTTCTGTCTATATCACTTCATTTTCATCACAAGGGCCTTAGGTACACGCATTCCCCTATTCCTTCTACCATGCAGGTTAAGTATAATGGAGTAGAAAGAAATGTTTTCAGGCTATTGTAATACCATTGGAAATCTACCTTAAAATGAGCTCAGGTAATCCCCCAAGTACCTGGTTAACTTCTCCCAAGTGTCTGTTTATTGGATTGATTTCTCCTTAATCCAAGGAGGATTATATCTGGCCTATGGACATACCACAACCTTTGAGATATTTTTGATATAATAACCCATTTACATCATCATTCCCTTTTCAATTAATTCACAATAAAAGAGAAGAATAAAAGTGTTGTTTCATATCTTTACTCGTTCAGTAATGTGCAACATGAACATAATAGTGTTAAGAAGTCAGAAATAACTTAACACGATAGCTATAGAAGATGTTTGTTTATATTTGCAAAATTTCAACAATTATCTTCCCTAGGTTCCCCCAAATTAGCATATTTGTTCATCAAATTAATTAAGAAGCTTTTCAAAATAAAAGCAATGTTTTAAATAAATATATTTTCATAACCATAGAACATTTAGTTCTGTTGGAGGTAACAAACATATTACACTCAAGTACTTTATGAAAATATTAGGGCAAAAATGATCTAGATGCAATTGTAAATGTACCCTAATTAGTCATTTGCTTCTTTTTTATGTTTTTATGCATGTGTTAAAATTATGTCATAGGCATTTTATAATCAATTAGTTCTTAAATCATCATAAAGATGTTATCTGACTCACAGAATTTGTATCAGCTCAACATGATGATATGATAATGTTTAAACAATGTGTTTACATTTAAATTTAGTATTCTAAATTAAATGCTATCAAAGCCAAGACCCCCTAACTGTGCATGTCTGCTATAGAAAATGAATGCTAGACTCCCAGTTTGGAAGAATGAAATCTTCCTACAAACCTCAACCTTGAAATTTCATAACTGAATAATACTGTCATATCAAAGTCCTAATTACAAAAGAGCTTGTACTGTTTTTCAGAGTACCGCGTAGGTGGGTTTAAATTTACTTATGATCAGCTTTACAACTGAAATCATATCTGTTTAGTAAACACTACAGAAAACTTTCTAAAAATTGGTTTTATTTAACAAATATTTTAAAGAGTTCACTAACTGAAGAAATTACTTTGCCGATCTTTCCAGAAATTTTAATCAGTTGTTTACCTTTCATTCATTTTTATTTCTACTGTGATTGTTAGGAATTTTTCTAATCTATATTTTATCTATCAAAACATCTATACATTGGTAAATTTGGCTTCCTTCAACAATAAGCTGTTAACATCTCTAATTAATGACAAAGGTAGAGAGGTAAAGTTAAACACAGCCACAGGTTATAGCGAGTGATCTTTAGAATTTTAGATTAACAAATTTTTCCCAAAATGATACAGTAATAACTTACTAAATGAAGAATGCTACACAGAATAGATTTTAACTGGATCTCAACCTCTCTGTCTGTCTCTCTCTCTCTCTCTCTCTCTCTCTCTCTCTCTCTCTCTCTCTCCCTCTTTTTGTCTCTTACTCTCTCTCTGTCTCTCTGTCTCTCTGTCTCTCTGTCTCTCTCNCTCTTTTTGTCTCTTACTCTCTCTCTGTCTCTCTGTCTCTCTGTCTCTCTGTCTCTCTCTCTCTCTCTCTCTGTCTGTCTTTCTCTCACACACTCACACACACACACACACACACACACACACACACACACTTCCACCCACATCCATACATAGGTGTGTACACACATCTCAGAATTTAAAACACTGCTACTTAACATTTTAACTTAGATAAATTAACTTATGTGAAAATACTGACATTGTGAAAATATCTGTATATGTCCAACATTCCATAGAGGGCATCTTTTTGTGAATGTCTAAAATCCTTAAAGAAAGAAAACCAGAAAGAACACACAGTCTTCGACAGGAAGGACGTGGACATGTCGATACTGCTCCGTCCGGATCACAGCTTCCCGTTCTCCTCACTGCTCTCCTTCTCCTCTATGGCTTCCAGGCCGCGCTTGCCCTTGGTCTCGGCGCTGCTGCTGGCGGCCTTGCTAAGTGCACACGACAAGCACGCCAGCTGGATCTGCTTCATGTTTTCTAGAGCTTCATTCTTTGCGTTCTTTAACAGATCTCCTTGGCCCTACAAACAGGTAAAAATATACACCAAAGAAGAAAGTTATGGGCCAAGCACATCCTGAGTGACTACTGCTGTCAGGAAATAGACCCAGACCTGAGAACTGTTTTCCAGGGTTTAGCCCAGTGTTCTTTTCTAGCATTATTGAGGGTCTTTGCTCTTTGAGGCTTCCCAGTTGGCTCTGTGGTTGCCAGCAGCCCCTTGCGATTCCTGTAGTAGGAACAGCCACGGGGGGACCCTCCTCTGAATGTGCCAAGGACAGCCAGCCCGCCCATCACCATGGTCTGAGACTTTGCACACCGCTGCAGCTCCTGTCCCACCTGGGCCAGGCATTCCTAGGCTTGGGAGAAAACAAAGAAAGAAACTGCTTCAAGAACTGAAAATTAAATCAGCCCTTCAGTGTACAAGACCTTAATAAGTGAAACATCTTCTGTAAAGTAAATCGTATACCTTTATGCTTGGTGAACTTGTTTTTTCTATATTGGCTTATCCTTGCAATCTGCCTTTTAATAAATTACTAGTTACCCACATTTCTTGTCTTTTCTATCATCCTGAGGACAACATTCCCATCTGGCTGATGGAGAAAGAGAGGCTCCAGAGGCTCAGCATGTCAATCGAAACCAAAAGCAAATGAGGATCACAGGAAATCATCAGCTGTTAGTTACATCAGGACCCGAGGAAGATCTTTTCCCATTGTTTTTATTTCTTATTTTAGTTCATCATTATAATGACCAAGTGTATACACTGACACTGGCCAGGGGCCTGAAGAACCAAGCGTGGGGAAGCCGGAACATATGTCCACAGTGTACAGACTCCTCTCCATTCTCACAGCAATGCCTGAGAGTGTGACCCAGAAACTGCGAAGGACCACAGGGGAGGCTGTGGAGGCGACACTGGTTGCTGGAGAGTTCCTCTACAAAGCAGAGAACCGGAGAAAGGATAAGGCACCTATTTTATGCAAGGTACTTCATGAGACATTGTTTTGTCACTTTAATTTGATGAATATTTTTCCATAGAGTGTATGAGGAACCCAGTATTTAAAAAAAATGTCCTGGAATATTTAATTCATCAAAATCTATACAGACACTCACCAATTCTATTGAGATGTTGGAAAAGTCATGACACAGTTTTGCAATGAAAAGCATAGGAAAAATACGTCATGACTTTTCCGACAACCCAATATCTACTATAATAATAGCGAAATCCTTCTAATAACAGCCTTTCACTAAATGGATGATAAGTAGGGCTTTGCCTAATAGTTTTGTTAAAGTAAACTTAATCCAGTCACCTCCATCATGGAATGGGATTTTAGAAGTAGACTTGGAAGTTGTATAGTCTACCTTCTCATGAAGAGAAAAGGAGCTGAGCTTGATAAGGTTAAATGACTGACCCAACATCACAGCCAGTTCGTGACTGAGCTGGGACTGAAGCCCAGGTCTTCTGCCTTGGGGGTCAGTGCCCTGTTCTTCACATCATGTTTATAATTTAGACTAAGGCTGAAGACGAGAGAACAAACACTAGAGAACAGATAGAGATGAGTTTTCTAACAAAAAAAACATTCACTGCACCAGCAGAGTGTGGGGAGTCAGTTCTTAACAGTGTAGACATAATGAGCTTCCTCTGGAGACTGAAAAACGAAGTCACATCCACCTTGAAAAATGCAATTCTTAAGTAATAATAACACAACATATAGTTACTTAGGGCAGGCATTCTTCTTTGTGCTTTACATGTATGTCCATTCATTCACTTGTCACAGCATCCCTATGAGATTGGCACTCTTCTTATTCTCAGTCTATGGATGAAGAAAAAACTTAGGCAGAGTGGTCACCTTTCCCAGAGTTGCGGAGCTGGTGAGTGGTAGAACTGGGTTTAAGTCAAGCCCAGCTGTTGGCTCCAGAGCCTGTAGTCTTTAACCATGATATGGCATCTCTTGCAGGCAAGCTGTGCTCTTGCTACAAAGCACATTAAAGCCTCTTTATCATTGTGACCCATGGAAACAACACAGATAAAAAGAAAATCATTACCCATGCGGCACAGTCTGATAGAACTTAGAGACGGAATCTAGAGAGTCGGGAAGATAGGGTATGCCGAGAACACGGACAACAGTCAGAGTATCTTAGTTTTGCTTTTAACGCAACAACTTCTTCCAGGGCCATTCTTTCATCTGTAAAAATGAAAATACCCTTCTGCCTTCCTCACAGTTCTAAAGATTAAATAAAATATGTTGAAAAGCTGTTTGAGATTTAACTATTCACTAGTAACCCATGCTATAAGGGGATATGAAAAGCAGTTAGCATAGTCTACTATTATAATAAATATCTTGGTGCTGTGCATATTTTATTTTATTCATTTATTTATTAGAGATTTTATTGGGAAATTGCGGGAGGGGAACAGACAAGTTGCTGTCATTTTGTTCTTCATTCTAGTTGTGGAGGATGTTGCTTCACTGGCCCATGTTGGTATTATCATTGTGCTCTTCCCAGGTGAGGTGAGGCAGCTGATCGCTGGCCATTGGATGGCCACTCACAACAGCTCACAGTGGCTCACGGCAGCTCACGAAATCTCACGCCAGCTGCCGGCCAGCCCCACTGCAGCCTACGCCATGACCAGCGACTCATGGCAGCCCAGCTCCAGGTCCAGCTGTTGTTCACCATCTTAGCTGTAGAGGGCGCAGCATCACTGGCCCTCATGTGGGATATGAACCAGGGCCCTGCTGCTCAGAGTTGGCGTCCCAAGCCAACTCTTAACCAACACACCACTCAGCTGGCCCTGTACTGTGTATATTTGAATATAAATTTTACTAACTTGTTTAAAATGCATCTACAAGAGTCTGTTTTACAAAGATATGTGTATTTGCCAATGGAAGGATTCCTTTGAAAAACCAAGCTGCATTAATATTAGAGATTATACCCACACTCATTTTCAGAGTATTACTTTTAAAATCTCCCTTTTCTTTTAATTTTGAAATTTTCATCAAGCATTTTAAAAGCATTAACAAAAGAAAAATTGGCATCTTCCCTCATTGCAAGAGAACAGTGAAACATTAAAAAATATGAAGCTTGATACTTCTAACACAGCATGTTCTCACATCCTTTTCCTGCAGCAGGTTATAACACATATCTAATTTATCAATCAGAATATTATCTCATCAGTCTGAGAGGTGGCATCCAGGCCTTAGTGGCAGGCGGTGCCAGTTCTGGTAAATAGAATTCAGTCTCTCTAGGAAACAATGGTCAACTGCAGAAAACAGTTTGTGCCAGTGATAACCAGGAGACAACACATCCAGACTGAACAATACAGGCAGAAAAAAAAAAAACCAGAAAGAGAAATTAAACTGTTAACTAATAGAAGAAGAAAAAATAAAAGACTAAGTTATGAGGAGCTTACATTGAAACACTTACATAAAAATTTTGTTTTCTATTTTTTCAAGTAGGAGGGATAGAGGTCATCTTTCCATTCTGTGGTTCAAGGAATCAACTCCTCGAGTCCTCCTGGTTAAGGTACCAGAACCATAAAAGATTCATTCCAGGAAAAATCGCAGCGAGGGTGAAGTTTATTGTTAACAACCCCCATCCTGGCATTCATTTTCAGTTCTGACTTTTTCCTATTTTATGTGTACTCATTTCTTTCTCCTGACCAACAAGCACACCTCTCTCTACACTGTTACACTTCTCAAACTCCTAAGTAGCCAGCTTACACCATATCTCCTCCCTCAAACTATCACTTTCCTGTGTATCATTTCCTACAAGACGTATCAGATATTCAGATCAGCTAAACCACTTAAAGGTATTCCTGTATAGCATGCATTTAGGAGTATTGTAACAGGCATTTCTAAAGAATATGTTCAAAAATTCTCAAACAGATGTCTTGGGAGAGGAGGAGAAAGGAGAGAAACCCAGGAGACTAATTTTACTTGGTGGTGTATAAATTGAAACATGTCTTCGATACTGAAATAAGTCTGAGATTGTTATGGCCTGAAATGTAAAACTGATGTACACTTTGATCATTAAAAACTCAACCTGGAAGAAATGTCAAGCTGCTGTCAAAGTTCCAACATTCTAGCAATTTCATGGGAATTTGTAGTTTCTCTTTTGTGTTACTAGGGATGCTTCAGGGGGGAAAAAACGAGAAAGACTGCTTTCACCCAGAGGAAAGTAAGAGTAACAGAGGGCACCTCAGGCAGACTGATGCTGATGGGACAGCAGGACTATCAAAAGTCTCAAGAGCAACGGGCCGCCAATTCAGCCTCCACAGTTATTTGGCTTCTGAATGTCAGAGTCCATGGAAATCCCAACACATTTAAAAAGTAACACTTGGAATTATAGAAAACCATAGAGAGATCACTATAACTATTTTAAATCTAAAAATTAGTAATGATTAATGAATTTTTTAAAAGAGACATTAGGCATTCATAATCAAATCCTTCCAATTGCATTACATTGCAATTAAAATACATTATCTAGAAACCAAGAAATATCTGATGCAATTTAGATTGTTGTACCATATGATCAGAATTTTTATTAATAATAATTTTATTACTGAAAATCAAATATCATAACACTAAACAGAAGTTAGCATTTATTGAATGCTGAATATACTAAGTGCAAACAAATTTGCACACATTACCTCATTATATCATAATCATAAAAGGGGCTGGAATCTAAATGTAAGTTATTATTAGTTATATATCTCTAAGTTATCTATTAATAATATATTTTATTATCTAGCAAAAGACATTAAGGACTTTTGTTTTCCCTGTTCTTGCTAAGAAATGTAGTTTCTCCCACTGTTTGAAAATAGTCTGGGCTACCATCTGGCAGAGTAACTTACAAAAGCTATCCATGGCTCCTTCATATCCATTTTTCCCATGAACTGCACTATCCCTTGTGATATTAGTGCATAGACGAGCCAAAGAACATCTTAACTAGTGTCCTTGTCACATGTGAAGGAAATGCGTGGGTTGTCTCAGAGCACACCACAAATATTTAAAGCAGCTAATTGAGACTCTGGGAATGCACAGACCCTCACATGTACACAATAACACACATAAACAAATGCAGCTTTGTCTCCAAGTGAATTTGTACGGCTATTTTTCAGCACACACTCAATGGCAGACTGATTTCCTGATATTCTTTCCATGTGAGAGTCCACACCCACAGCTAGAGTCACCTACGGATAATGCTACAGTAAAAGCTGACCACAGACAACATTGTGGAACTAGAGCTCTTTATTTGTTCCAGCTACTATTTGGTGGACAAGGCCATCCTGTGGTGGGCTGTGTAGTACTATTATCTTACTAGTTCAAAAATCATGCTTTGGGGAAATCTCTGTATTATCTGAAGAGGTTAAATATTTTACTCTAAAGAGATAAAAACCACTATTACAATGTCCTTCATTTGAGAAATTAAAATAGCAGATCAAAAATGTGTTGGTGTCATGATAGATACATTTCTCTTGGTGTTACATTTCTGGAATATTGGGTAAAACTACGCAAAGATGACCCAGAATTCTTGCTCTTCAGAATGAAAGCTTAGCCATCTAGGGAATGTATACAAGATGTTAACAAGTGTTATAGGGCACAAAGGTGTAGCCATTAGAGGATTATGTACAGAATACTTTAACTGCACAAAAATAAAAGTTTTTATTGCATCTAGTTATCAACACTCAGATTTGTTGTTATTTGAAATCTTAGCAACAAAATGTTTCAACTGCATTCTACTCATCACTTAAAAAGTTGAATTTTTACTCTATGAACCCTCAAGAATTATGGACAAAAAACTGTATAGTTCTGGTCTAAGACTATTGGCTTAATGGAGCTTTTTATGTTACTCTTCTGAAACTTTGAACTCAAAACAAATTAAACACTGCTTTTCAAAACTTTATTACATAATGCAATTACATTATTTTATTTTTATAGGAACAGAAAGGGAATTATATTGGACATGTTCATCTGAGCCATTAGATTATATAATTTTATATAAAGTTCAGCTTTTTATATTAGTTTTGTGACCAATACCTTTTAGTATTAGTCATAAACTCAATTAATCAAATGTTTCTGAAGACTATGGAAACAGAACTTAAATAAGTCTTTTTAATACCCGAGAATCTAGTTCTGAAGGAAGAGTAATTTATGAAGTGTATGAGATATTTCAAAGAAATTTTAAGAGTAATTTAACACCAAAGAGAAAGCAACATTGAAAAATAAAGCAAAATGACATGTTTAATAAGCATAACCATACAAAAGTCTATAAAAAGTATGAAGTCATACTCTGTTAAAATTCAACGAAATGAAAATTATATTTGAAAGTTAAATTTGAAAGCAAGTTTTAAAGACCTGGCAAATATGATCTTTTCTGTCCACATTTCTTTCTCAAATAACATCCTGCATTGTTACCATATCTTTCTCATAAAGAAAAATCTAGACTAACTTGAATGTTGAAGGACTAAAGAACCCTATTTACTTCAAAATGGTAACTAGCTGTGTCTTAAGCAGAAAACTTTGTATTAACCATATTTTTAAAAAACAGTTTTTAATATAGAGGAGACCATTTTTTGTGACCTTGTATATATAGAATACTAGACTCTCACCAGGGAGAAAAAGTGTAATAGTCCCACAAGTGAGGAAATAAATAATGTCCATACACCCCACCAAAGTTGACAAATTTTTAAAAATACTTCACAGGACATTTTTCTTGTGACTGATAATACCAACTTCTACTTTGCAGGACACTGTGAAATGACTACCATGGATTGTCAATAATAAGAAATAAAGTTTCAAATTAAAACCAGCATCTCACTTCCCAGTTAGTTCTAGTATTACTGTATAGAATTTATACAATAAAGTACACAGAATTCCCAGAGTGAATAAATTATTTAATAATTTGGAAATAATACCATTATTCATTTAGACTTCCCTCTCAGTCACTACTTTTTCCTCATATGTTGGGCCTTTCACATAACTTGTAAAAAATTAATATAATTTACTAAAGTATTTCAATTTGTATTTTAAAGCGTTTAGTCAGACAGGGCCTAAGAAAGTTTTTCAGGACATGCGGCAATTCTTCATTATGTTGCTCTGTCATACAGTGCAGGACACCCAGCATTCCTGGCCATTCCCACTAAATGCCAGGAGAACCCTCCCAGTCACCTCCACAATCTTCCAAAAGCCCCTGAAGGAGGCAGTACTGCACCCACTAAGAACAACTAGTCTAGACTCCCTAGACGATGGTGAGCACAGATGCCATTCTCGCCCACATAGAACTTAAGTCTAGTTAGGGATACAGCCATAAGTCAAAAAGCCACAAAAATAAAGTTAAGTCTAAACACAAGTTGTACTACATATGTAAAGCGAAGGAATGTAATTCTGTGAAAACATGCAGTCTAGGGGATCAGGCAAGGTCTCCCTCTTAAGTGGCAATGATTTAAAAGGTAGAGAGGTATCTTCATTTCTTGCTTGGCACAGTATAATGAGTGAAATGTGATATGAAGATCTTTTTACACTTGCCTTGAGTCCTCAATCCTCCTGCAGTCTTATCAATACAGATATAAATAGTATGGGAGAGTGTTCTGGGAGCACACTGCCTCTATGGCACAGCACCAAAGCTTGCCTAATACACTCCATTTTTCCTTATATTTTACCTACTTAGAATTTACTTTGTTGTCTGAAATTTATACCTGAAAAAAAAATGCTAAAAATTGAAAATAATAAAGTATTCTTTAGTAACATTATTATTTTGTTCTGCTAAGTAAGAGTTCTTAAGAGTTCAAATTTTTGAGATCTGAAAGACAGCTATAATTTTTTTTATCTTTATAGATGAAGAGATGGACTCAAGAAGGCTAAATAAATATATTGCTCAGGTTCACACAGGAAACAAGTGTGAAAAAAATAACTAATAAGGCCTGCTTCCCAGGCCAATAGGTGCTTTCTATTATTCACTATGTTATTTTTCTTTGCATTTAGACACATTAAATGATATGTTGAACATGTCATCTAATAGATCGTAGAAATATAGAGAAGAAAAAATAGCTTAAGATCTATTTGGTTTAAAAAAGAAAAAAAAATCCTATGCTAGAACCCCATGAATGTCCCGGACAAAAATACTACCTTTGTACTGATATTTGATGTCTGATTTTTGCCTTCAATGTGGTAAACTTCAGAGTTTGGGAGAATTTAGTCATTTTAATCTGAACCAAAATTTTGGAAAACTGAAATACAAAAGCAGTGGTAGGAGATTCATGTGTGGAATAAGTGTGGAGAAGATGATTGGTTTTCATTTCAAAGACGTCATCATAAGCCCTAATAGATCAGCTTATGATCTATTAAAAAAAGGTTTTAAAAGTATAAAATTAATTACAGGCACCAGCTGAACATTTCAAAGGATGCTATTAATGTGAGGACTCGTTAGTTAGTTCTCAGGTCTCTGGGATACGGAATCTCCTTGCAGTGCCGATGAGCCCCTGATAACCTCCCATGTAAATTGGCTGCCCAAGATGGCAGCACACATAAGCTGAGGAGCAGAGCTGAGCTCCAGGAGTGAGGAAGAAATACATCTGATTCTAAGGAGTCCACATTTCTCTCATATAATAACAATTTGGTTTACAGTCTTGCAATTGTAACCATATTATTATTCTACAGGTGAACTTATAGTGTGATCTCCATTGTCAGATTATCTGGGTTCAAATTCTGGCTCTACCACCTCTTAGTTGTTTGACCTTGGGCAAGGTCATTCGGTGAATTAGTTCCTTCATCTATAAAATGGCTATGGTAATCGTACCTATCTCTAGACTTACTGTGAGATTACCAGAGCTAACACATGTGAATCGTTTAGAACAATGCCTAAGATATGTGGCAAACTCTAATGATTCTTAGCTATTAGTCTATAAACAGATAATTAAAAGGTTTCAATAAATGCAATGTTTCATTATAAATAATGACAGTGTTATGAATGTCTACTGTACTTTACCTTTTATACAATGTGAGGAAACAAAAAACACTTTGAAACTTGAAAAAGACAAGCTGATCAAGTAAGGGGAATAAACTGTTACTGAGAAAAAAATTCTTGATTGATCCTCCATTAGTCCTATGAAAGACCCCATAATGATTAAAATAAAAAGAGAAATAATTGCATTGATGTGGGAACTTTCGTTGGGGAACCCCAGAACATTTCATCCTCGCTGCTCCACAAGCTTATTTTCTTATTTATATTTTAGAGGTTGCAACATTGTTCAGCGTAAAACACGTAAATGATGCTCACTATTAGAACAAAAAAATTTAAACAGCTGTTTCATTTAAGCCAGATGAGAAAGTAAAAATGAACTAAAATCATCTGTCACCAAAAGAAATGAATGGCAAACATTATCTTTTGCAACAGACCCGTTATATTTCTGAAGACCCCATAAGATAGTTTCCTGCAAGGGTATTCCGGTTAAGGAACCATCTGTCTGCTTTGGGCAAATGACTGTGAGCCTAATCCACTTACAGAAAATGTCAACAAAATTGCTTTAACACCAGTGAGCTGAATAATAGAAAACCCCGAGCTAAAGTTTAAAAACATGATTCAACTGCAGAAAGCTTTATAAGTTTAGGTTTTTGTGATGATCCTGACATCCTGAAAATTCTCTTACAGACGTTTTGACAAAAGAACCATTCAATAAAACAATAAGAGTCACTGCCTGTTGTTCCCTCTGCTCTCTGCGTTTTCCTTCCCATTATTGTGACAATCTGCTTCTATGTCAACAGATCTAAGAAGAAAAGCAGAAGATTAATATCAACCTTTAGCAAGGTGACAAAGATATTAACTGCACTTCAAATGAAACTTTAATAGTAGATGGTCATCAGCACACACACAAAAAACAAATACTGTTTAAAAGTTCCAATATCTCAAATTAACTTTCCTTGGGTAATAAACGACACTGAAACCTGAATTCATACTACTAACATGAGTGCCACAAGCCAAACACAGAAGGAGCTTCTATAGAAACTTCTACTTAGCCAACTCATGCTATTCCTATTCCAAAAAGATCATATAACAGCTTGAAAGACGTAGGATGCTCCAAACCCCCAAACAGACTAAGGCTATAGAGACAGTTACTAATATGAGAAGGATATTTTTTAAATGCATGCTGATATTTGCTTGGTAAGGTTTTTTACCTTAAGAGATTACTAATTACATTGCTTAAATTACTGGCTACTTGATCCATCCAAAAGACTTAATCTGCAAAAATGCCAGAATAAAAGTGTAGATGCAATAACAACTGTCCACAATCAGAATGAATTGATCCCAGAATGCCTTCAAGCTGCTTAACCACCTCCACAGTTCTGAAAATTTCAACAACCAAGTGGCTTTTTGTGACATCTGGTCCTGTGTTGCATAACTCCAGGAACAACATTCACACTGTCTTCTATGTGCATGAAATTCCCTGCAGCCCAATGACAGCCACACTGCATCTGGTCTAGACATGTCCTTTTACCAAGGACATTCTCTGCAAAAGCATAATGCTTTGAAACAAGCTGAAACTGTCCCCTTTAGCCATACATCATGAAGTGCACAGGGCCAGCCCCTCCAATGGCCCTGTAGGCACCCTTTCACACTGACAACAGTTCTAATGTAGTGTCAGTTGCAGTGGCCAAATACCAGCAAGACTTATCAAAGGGGCAACTTTCCTGCATCCTCCATTTAATGGGCCATTGTTTTATTAATGACAGGAAGGCAGCTATCAAATGCAACATGCTACTTCTTATTAATAGTTAAATTGAGGAGCAGCCAAATTGGCTCCCTCCACAAAGGCTGTTTTGAGATTTTGTCATTAACAAGGTATTCACTGTTGATGCCCCAAATTCAGCAGAGCATTTGGTTAAACACCAGACTACTTGTTACTCCAAGAAAATGTCAAGACCTGTTTTCCTTAATCTGAAACATGTTAAATTTCAGATCTCAAACTCAAGCCATCCACAACACAAAACTACTAGCAACACATTTGCCTCAAACTTACATTTATTTTTTAAATTATGCTGCACAAAAGTTGAACTAATAGCATCTATATTTCCCAATTGCTTATAGTATGCCATGTTGGCTTAATCAACTTATCTATTCCATCTATCTATGTATATTTCACCCTAAATACTTCACACGTGTCATGAAAATAAGGACATGTTATATAACCACAATACTATTACTACCCCTAATGAAATTAACGTTCATTCAGCAATTTCATCTGATATAAAATGCATATTATTAGAACTGTCCCCAAATGTCCCCAAACAGCTTTTTTTGAAAATCCAGAATCCAATCAGGTTCATACATTACTAGCCTCTTTGAAAATAATGATCCAGTTATGTGAAGTTAGAGTAAAGGCACGAGTGACAGAAGAGTCCCTGGGGAAACAGCAAGTTCCCAGCAGTTAAGGACCACTTCCTTAAAAGACATTCATTTCCACAGCTTCACTCCCATCCACTTTGTGGATTATGCACCATTAAATCATGACATATGCTCGTCAAAACATTTCTTCTGAGTGTCAAATACCATCACTCCTACATTCTTATTTTTAAATCAACTTTATAAATACATAAGCCTGGAAAAATTCACCACACATTCACGAAATCCATTCGATTTTGCGAGCATCATGCTGACACCTCCCTAAACGCTCTTCCAATCCAGGCCTCAGATTTCTATCCAGAATAGATGACTGTGAAAATCAAACTATCAGAAACTAGTGGGAGAGAACATCCATATTCAATTCCAATATTTCAGTAGCTGATATTGTTTTAGGTCTTAGCGATGCAGACCAAACACCCCACATTTTTACAGGAACTTTAAATGAGCACCATGAACTTCATTGGCTAAGCCTATGTAATCTTGTCTACCAGAATAGACCTTTGCTAAGGAAATGAGTTCAGGCTGACCCTGGGCTGAGATGGCCCAGCTCTGTAAGAGCCTACCTTTCTGGGCACAACTGGTTGGACCAAGCGTTCACACATGTCCCAGGAGTGGCCAAGTGACCTATGAGCTATCCTCACTCCAAGCAGCCATGACAGTAATTAGTCAAGCCAATCAGAGTAACTCTCTCAGAAAGTGAGCCTGGGAATTTCAAAGAGCCTTAGTCAGTGGCCAACAGAAAGAGGTGCTAGAAAAATATACAGAGAAAATAAAGAGAGAGGGGGAGGCTGAGCCCCTTTAAGGCCGCAACACTACAAAAAAAAAACACCCCATAATTCTTGCTCCTGAGGGAGAGGGAAAGATAACACAGTCCCTTCCAGCCTGCCTGAATCGTTGTCATCTTCCAGCCTAAGGTTCTGTGAGGCTGCCCACTCTGTGCCTTCTGTTCTATCCAGGAGGTGTGTTTCCTGTATTATCACTTAGAGTGGCAAGCCTGGATGAGTCCCTGTTCCCTGTAATTCAGCCAAAAAAAAAAAAAAGTTTACCTTAATGAGAAATGACAAACCTGTTACAATTTTAAACCATTTGATTGGTTGATAACCAAGGCAACACGGAATTTAAACCATGCTTTCGTCCCAGCCAAGGCCTTCCAAGCTTCTTGGAGAGAAAGCCAGAATCAGTCAAAATGAAAGAAAGAGTAGGAGTTGTGGCTGATGTCTGCAGTGAGAAGAATGATGAACAAACGGTGAATCAGCTGTGTGACCTTGGGAATACCGCTAACTCCTGTTGGCTGCTCTGTCTCCTTCTCTATGAAATAAGAGGACAAAATGAGGCGCTCCTTGTGTTCACCTTACATACTGAAAGTCTATCGTTGACTAATTAGGGCTCGGTGTAACACTGCTGTGTTAAAATTCACCATTTAATTATTATAAGTAAGAGACACTGTCTAGTGGGAAAGAGCTGAGGAAGCAATTAAAGTATTATGATAGGAAAGCTCAGGGAACTACGGAGACACCAAGACACCTAGCCCCAGTAGGGTAGGAGAAGGAGCGAAGTCAGTTAGGCTATCCTGAGGACTTGGTACCTGAGCTAACAGATGAAGTGCCCCTGACGGAGGCAGCGTGTAAACAACAGGGTCAGGGCTCCCGGGGAGCGAGGGTACAAGACACGCCTTTGAAGCCGAAGGGACAGCCCAGGGGACTGCTCCGCATGAGAGTACAACGGGTGCTACTGAGAAACTGGAAAGAGTTCAGTGTGACTGGAGAAGCGCACGGAAGAGGAAGGCGCTAAAGCACAAAGAAGGGGAGGAAGGTGGTCACCAAAAGTTCCAGAGGGGAAATGAAGAAATGTGCAGGAGAAGCCATGGGAAACCTCGGAAGAGCTTTAAGCAGGCAGCATGGCCATGAGCAGACTTACCTTTAGAAAGGTCACCCTAGCTGGGAAGCTGCAAAAGGGAGAGCGGGGGCAGACGGGAAAGGAGATTTTTCACTGATTCCGGTGATAAATGAAGAGAACCAAGGCAATAGCGATAGGAATGAGATTTCTAGGGAGATATGTAGGAGGCTGACCTGGTAATAAATACTCAGTAATCGCTTAGAGCTGGAGATTTAGGGAAAAGGTCAAGGACAACTCCCAGTAGTCTTGCTTGGGTAACTCTGAGTTGTCATTCATTCAGTCAGGTAGGGATACCTGAGGTGTCACTGAGGGCAGGCAGGAGATGAGCACCGTTTGAGACATGCTGACCTTGCTATGGCTCACAGACCCCCACTGTGTGGTGATGCCTGGTGGGTAGTTGAGAGGGCGGGGTGGCAAGTGGAGGTCATCTAGAGATAAGGAGAGACACAGGAACCACAGATGTACACATTTGGGACTTGACAGCATAGAGAGGGCACCAAAAGTCATCTGCATGGACAGTATGACCCAGAGAGAAAAGATGAAGTAAAAAGAGAAGAGAGCCTAGGCTAGAGTCCTAAGGAGCACCAGCATTCAACAGAAGAATGGAGGAAGGAAGGGTAACCTGCAGAAACTCCTGGGACGAAAGTCAGAAGTGTAAGAAGAAGACCACGCACGAGAGGGTGGTGCCCCAGAAATCAAGCGAAGTGGTGATGCAGGGAGGGAGGGATCCACCAGGTAGAATGTTTCCAAGCAGTCAAAGAATACTGGGTTGTCGGAAAAGTCAGGACATATTTTTTCTATGGTTTTCGTTGCAAAAATGCGTCATGACTTTTCTGACAGCCCAATATAAAGGCTGGAAAGTGTTCAGAAGATTTCCTGACAAGGTGATGGGTGACCTTGGTGAGAACGATTTAATGGAGTGTCAGGGGAAGAAGACAAATGAAAGTTGGCTAAGGAGGGTGGGAGGTAAGGAAGTGGATACAGTCAGTGTAAACAACCTTGTTAAGAAGTTCGGCTGTGTAGGCGGGAGAGGTAGGAAGCGGGGAGCTGGAGGGGAGCTGAAAGTCTTCTAAAAAAGCCCTTTGATATGAATAAACACAGTTAGGCTGAACAATGAATTGTGAAAGGAAAAAGACAACATATAAAACAGAAGAACTAAAAGCCTCTCCTTGGATTGATTGTTCTTTTCACTTGATTTTTTTAATATCCTAAAGTTTTTTCTCCTTCTTTCAGAGCCCTATTTTTTGTATGAAGTCAGAAAGCTACTCATCAATTAAACATGTAAGACATATTAACTTAAATATATAAGTAAATCTACCTAAATTTAAAAGTAAAAAAGCAGGGATTTCATATGGCCTATGCATTTATGACGACTTCCAGAAAAATTGAGAATTTTCATGTTGTCCACCAGGTGGCTCCCCTGTTTGGGGCTTACCCAGGGAGTTCTTGTCTATCCACAAATAGTTTGTGCTCCAATGGTTAGAAATGGCCTTCTAAAATCATTTATTTGGTTTATTCCTCTGCTTCCTTGTAGATTTGCACCTCGATCATTCTAAGTACATAAAGGTGACTTCGAATAAATTCTGCAAACTTACAAATAATCAAAAAATAGTAACATATCATCAACATACATAAAGAAGCATTTAAATTAGAAGTGAACACAATATACACACATTTTCAGATGGAAAATACCTTAGCAAAATCTGAAATAATCATGTCTCTTAAAAGACAAAAAAAAATCTAGCTGCCTGCTTTCACAATTTGGTGAAACAAACAAACAAAAAAAAAGGTAACTAACAAGTCCAATAAAGCTTATTTTCTATAATAAAAAATAAATAGGTTAACATATCAATGCTTCTATATATAAGGCAGTATCTTTATACTTGCAGTGTAAAAGTTTTAACAACCCAATCTAATATGATGTGAAGTTCTCATGTTTAAGTAATCTGTTGATAGTTATAAGACATAAGGATCTTTCCTTTACTTGACAGGGCTTATTAGTATGATTTAATGTACAGAAAAAGTTATCGTTATGCATTTATGAGTATTCACAATAAGGAAGATATGTGAGTTGAAGGGCAATTTGAAAGATCTACACAGAGATACTACCCTTTGCCCCTCTGCCATCCTGCTGTGCCTGAAATGCCCACCAGAAATAAAAAGGGAGAGAGACAAGGTCAGTTTTACAACCATGGGTGCACAAAGGGACTAAAAACACACACTCACTCACTCACTCACTCTCCTAGCTAAAACAAGCTCCTCGCACTTGCCAGCCTTCTTAGAAAACAACTCTATCGGTTTTTTCAGTTGCTAATACTGCAGAATGAATGTTAGCACCTCAGATGTGGAATCCAAATGAAAAGGAGAAAAGGGCCAAGATAGGGACGGCTCCCTCCAGGCAGCCAGCCCATGGCTGGAGGCAGCAGGTCATTTTACCTCTGCTTTTTCCATCTTTCCTCATGTTCTGAGAAGCTTGAAGGACAAAAATATATCCAAAAGATTAGCCACTGAGCAAAATCACCTCAGACAGCGCGGATAACCGTAGGATATTTGGAGTACTGCCGAGGAACACAGTTCTGGAGCATGGGGGTAAGTGGAAACCTGTACTAGAAGAATGAACATGTCATTAAAGAAAATGACCTACTTACCAAGGTGAGGAACCTCACTAGAGACAAATTAAAGGAATTGTGTATACCTAGACAGGATTTTAAAACTGCTTTACCCTAGAGGCTTGAGAAGCTATATTCCTCAAAGGAAAATATCTGTTTATCAATATTTGTTTATTTCATATGCTGATGTGTGTTGTGCTGCTTAACTATAAATTTACATAACGTCTATTCAGAACAAACACTGAAACATTCCAACTATCTCCTAGCAGGATCCCATGGGCCACCCTTCCTTACTCTTTAACTTTCCATATTTATGTGTTCAAACAGCTAGGCTGACACCTGCCAGAGATGTTTCAGTATAGAGGGAAATCAATGGATCCTGGCGGCTGTCTCAGCTCCCTGCAAAGGATGACCTTTAGGAGTGGCAGCAAAAGCATATCCCTCACCAGGATGTATTATTTTTTAATCCTCAGCTTCAGGTTGCATATTTTAATAAAGTCTTCCACTAATGTCAACTTCAAGGGTATTAATCCTCCACAGCTGATTCCTTTCTTCTCTACCCACGTATTATCATCTTCTTTTTTTCTCTTGGACTTGGAAAAACAGCGATTGGCTGTAATGAAGCTGAGATTAATTCTCTCAGCTGTGGAGAGTCCAAATGCTGCTACAATATTTTCAAGTTAACAGTCTCCAACACTCCTTATATTTGTAAGCCACAGGATGTGTATTGTATATAGTCAGGTGTTTCTTTTTGAATAAAAGGAAAAAAATAGAGAAAAATCCCCAGTTACTACAGATAAATTGCTCATAAGTACAAAAATGAACACTCAAAGAATGCAAAACCTCCGTATTCATATACTAAGAGAAAAGGGAGCTTAAAATCAAGTCCCATTCCTCATTTTGAAGACCAGACTAAGGGCTGTACTGTGGCCTGCATCCAAAAGTGGACCATATATCTCCTAGTCTCTAAGGCATCAACAGTTAAGAATTCTCTTATTTTACTTCATAATCCGGGATAATTCTACAGCACAGTGTTCACCAAAGAAGCTTTCTGTAATTTGAACTCTTCTGTATCTCTGCTGTTCCATATGACAGTCACAGCCACATGTGGCTGCTGAGCATGTGACATGTGACTAGTGGCCATGAGGAACTGAATAGATCATTTTATTTAACTTTAATTGTTTTTATTTCAATAGACATCTTGTGGCTAGTGTTCTCCACATTGGACAGCACTGGCTAAACAATGGTGCTAATCTTTGGCAATACCATGAGTTAAGTTAAATAGTTTGCACTCTCTCTACCCTCTTTCCTAACATAGCACTTGTCACAATTACAATTTCATGAAATGATTATGGCTTGCACCTTTTAACGTCTTTATGTCCCACAAAAGCACATATTTCTGAGCGCAATGGCTGCCTCTGTCATGTGCACAGCTGGCCCCCCAACAGCTAGCACAGGGGATCCAAAGCATTTTGCTGAATGAAAGAATAAATTGGGCCCCACGGGATACACATTCACCTCAACCTAGAATTGCCCCGGGCCTTTCTCATCCACCCCCAGCAAAATCTCATTTTCCAACTTTTTAATTCTGGCAAGAAATAGTCAACTCGCCCCAAAACCAGGCAATCTTTTCATAACCAATATATTGCCTCCTACCTCTCACTCAGGCTCTTTTTAACAAGAGAATTTTCTGAAAGAATAAAACCCAAAGGGCAGGGGCCGGCCAAATGGCTCAGTTGGTTAAGAGCTCGCTCAAGAGTTTGAGCTCTGAGCAACAGCGGTTCGAGTCCTGGCCCAAGCTGAGCTGCCGCTGAGCTGCCAACAGGTGGCAGGATGGCTCAGCTAAAAAAACAAACAAAAAAACAAACAAAGGGCTGACAATGATACTAATTGCAATTTCAAGGTCAAGTAGAGTGATAACAAGTAAATCTGGGTGAAGCAGGAGCCAGTGGAGTAATAAGTGATGTATTTGGTGGGAGATGGACTTGGTGGAATTCTTCTAATCACATCACTAAGGAGACTGTTCTATCTGCCCACATCGAGAACAAATCATCCACTTTACATAAAAATGCACTCTAATTAAATTATAGTTTTCAGCCAATGATCAATAGAAATTGGGGAAGGAGGACTCCTAACAGGTTTTATATTAGAAAACTCCTTAGACTTTAGCTCTCAATCTTTCTCTTCCTGAGTCACTGCTATGGACTAAATGTTTGTGTTCCTCCAAAATGCATATGTTGAAGTCTTAATCCCAGTGTGAGGGTATTTGGAGGTGAAGCTTTGGGGAAGTAATTAGGTTTGGAGGTTATGGGGGTGGAGCCCCCATGATGGGATTGGTGCGCTTGCAAATGGACACAGAGACTTGAGCTCACTATCTCTCCACTATGTGAGGAAACCAGGAAGAAGGTTCTCCCCAGAACCTGACCTGCTGACACCCTGTCTCAGACTTCCCAGACTCCAGAACTGTGAGAAATAAATGTTTGTTGCTTCAGCCACCCAGTCTGTGGTATTCTTGTTAGAGCAGCTCAAACTAAGGCAATCACTATATTAGTTTGCTAGGGCTGCCATAACAAAGTACCACAAACTGGGTGGACTAAACAACAGAAATTTATTCTCACACTTTTGTAGGCTAGAAGTCCAAGGTCAAGGTGTGGACAGGGGTGGTTTCTTCTGAGGTGTCTCATCTTGTCTTGGAGATTATCATCTTCTCCCTTTCATGGTCTTTCTTCAGTGTGTCTATGTTTAATCTCCTCTTCTTATAAGGACACCAGTCCTATTGGATTAAGGCCCACCCTAAATGACTTTATTTTAACTTAATTACCTCTGTGAAGACCCTATCTCCAAAAAAGTCACATTCTGAAATACTGGGGTTAGGGTTTCAACGTATGAATTTGAGGGGGACAAAATCCAACCCATAACAGTCATCCTGTTCTAACCTGTATCTCAGGTTAACTTATTAACTACATCGAACCATAATGGGAACCTCTGTGTTTAAAATCTTGGCATAGTTTGCCTATTGTATTATGAATAACAAACCCTTCTCTGACCATCCAAATACTCCCTTGCATTTACATATTTGTAAGTTTAGGATTTGAATTATTGTTAAAAGTATGAATTTACTGTTGTCAATACTATTTTTCATATATTATACATGAAATAGCCATGTCACAAGTGGGGCAGTCTTGTCATACTATGGACAAGGACCCAGGTCCACACTGCCTAGGTTTCAGTTCTGGCTCTGCTACTCATTAGCCAGTTGACCTGTTAAAGGTGAGCTATTACCTAACCTTTCTGTCTCTCAGTTTTCTCATGTACCATTATATGATTATATTATAAATAGTAATAGTACCTATATCACGTGGTTGTCAATAGAATTAAATGATTTAATAAGTAGGTAAGCCCTGGTAACACTGTCTAGCAGAAAACAACCATTTTACAACTGGTAGCTATTATTTGTTGTCCTTGCTAAAGTACATTATGTATTAAGAAAAATATTTGAAAGAGAATCAAATTCATCAATTCCAATCAATCATATGCTTGATTCAAGTTTTACAGCGAATATTCTGATTTTCCCTAAAATGTCCCATTTCTTCCTGGTGTACACAAGTTGGTTTTCAATAATTCTCTGAGTATTTTTGTTAAAAATAATGATGATCTCAAGATCAGAGTGTAACTAAGACCAATGAGAGAGATTTGCCTGTTTGGGACATAAGTGAATTCTGGGAAGGAAAGCAAACTCTCAAGGTATTTTCATATATTTATAGCACTAGGTATATGATGAGCTCCTGTTAAATACTTAAAAAGGGACAGTGATGAAGATAGTGATGATTCACAAATGGAGGAAGAGAACTCAAGGATGAAAATTCCCCAGAGTTTATAAAAAGATCATATAAAAAATTCTAAAGTGCAGTCACTTGGATTGTTAATAATATCTCAAACATACTGGAAAAAGACAAGAAACCCAAATAGAATTAAAGTATCTCTTTTCAGTCTTCTTATAAGCAATAATGACTAAAGTCTTATTGCACTAGGAAAACATTTTTTTAATATTCTTTTCTAGGTTTATATTCAAATAATTCGATTCAGCAAATACATCTTGAGCATATACCATGTTTTGCTTCTATTGTAATAATAAAAAATTGAATGTGGCACTAAAGTTATAAAATGTAGACTAGGGATACCAGGAAGTATGTAAAATATGTATCAGTGGACATCAGAGACTCCTCAAGGGTGAGAAGCCACTGACATCAGGGGTAGACGGCTAGCCCGAGACATCGAGAATGGCTGAATACCTACATCATTAATACTGAACTTAAAACAGTCATTTGTTTGTCTTTATCTGCCTGCTAATAATATTAGTCATATTGATAGTTATACTTGTTCTTTAGGCTTCTCTCCAAACCTGTACTTACATAGCTCAACTGTTGTCAATTGCTGAAGGTATATAAAATAACTTTTATACTATCAATAAAAAATAATAAATATATAAAATATATATTTAGAATATTTGTATACATACACATACACTGCACGAATGGAGGAAAATGGCTGAAGCAGGGATCTGGAAACCTGTGCGCCTCCATAAAAACCCTGAGAATAGTCACTAGTTGCCTGACAGACAAAATATGGGTACCCAGAGGATGAAAAAAATAAAGGTGGGCATTAGGATATCTCACAGAAAAAGTTAAAACCAAATTACCAGTCTAGTACACGTGGGCGCCTGCCTATATTCTGTGATGGCAGAATACCAGAATACCCTAAAAGGAAAAGATGAGTCTACGTAAGAATAGCCAGAAGATAAAACTGAAACTTCCCAGAGGCAGAAGGAGGAAGTGAACAAAAGGTGAACCCCATGAGAAAATGAAGCTCCCAAGCACAGCAGAAATACTCATCTTCCCAAGTGGCACAGAGGCATTAAATGGTGACACTGGACACCATGACCATGGATGTTAAAACCAGACTTTGGAGTCACGCAGATCAAAGTTTGCACCCAGCTCCACTGCTTACTAGTGAGTTATGTTATCTTGAACAAATTGCTTAGCTTCCGGAATCCTCTCTTTTCTCAGTTTAAGCACGGCACCATGCTAAGGCATAGTCCTCCCTGAAGGAGCGAGAAAAGACAATCATTACAATATAGTGAGTCAGGGTGGGGAACATAGGAATAAAATTGTGCATAAACTATAGATGCAGCAGTAAAAAGGAGTTTGATGATCTGGTTTTGATGAGAACTGGCACAGACAGAACAGAGCAGGGCAAGCTGCCCTGGAAAGGTAACGGGTAACTCATGTGCTGGGTTTGAGCGACGAGGAGGAGCTGGTCAGTTGGCTGAGAAGGGATAGAACATTACAATAGGCATCCTGAAACTGCCAGATATGTTCCGAGAAGCACAGGACTGTGGGAGCATGGGAGCATGAAATATGAAGGTTCAGAGCTAAGCAAAGGCCTCGTCACGGAGGCCCTTCTATCCAGACCAGGAACTTGGAATTATGTCCTATAGCTGACAGACAAACATCAAAAGATTTCTCTCATTCAAGTCTACCTGAGCTATCAAAAAGGTCGGTTGGTTTGTTTTTCAATCCTCTTCAGTGAATTTAGAGCATTTTTTTCTGAAGATTAAAAGAGTTTAATTAAATTTTCCCTCACAAGAAGGTTGTATTAGACTTGAATGGGGATTGGATATTATTTTCCAAGTGTCTTCTGTTTCTATGACCTGGAGTTATAAACCAATCAACTATGTTTCGTTGTCCAAACCAATCAAGGTTAAGATCTAGCTAAGCTAGAGACGAAATTTTCCTCATCTGATGTACAAAGCACTCCGGATTCTTGAGCTTCTTCACCATGCTTCAATATACAAATACATGGCAGGTTCACAGCAAGACCCACCACTGCACATAGATCCTTTTGAAATTGCTAAGACTTCTAATACATGTAAAGCTTGGTAGGGAAAATCACTGTAGTAGACAATAATTAGAATTAATATAAGTAATAAGTACTTAAAGACGCTCCCCCAAAGCTTCATGGAAAACAGAAGGCTAGCAGTAAAAAAATGCTTAGACTGACAACTTCATGGCAGCTATGTGACAAATCCAGAAGTCACCCTTCACATAGATTCAAAGGGAATGGCACCCACTACAGCCAGGTAGTGCACAATTTACTTGGTGGTGTGAGGCTGCTATGGTCAATGCAGGGATGCGATTGTTAAAACTTGTGTTAGAAACCTATGTAATTTTACTAACCATTGTCACCCCAGCAAATTTTTATTTTAAAAAAAGCACACAATTAAAATAGAAAACAAACATCTTTATGAATTGGGATAAAGCTATTAGCCAGCTTTATGACCTTTTTAAATGAACTCAAAATCATTCATCCAGTAAAAGTAAATCTACTAGATTGAAATTTCAAGCAAAACCATGTGTAAGCATGAAGAATATTTGTCAGTAATAATGTTGAGGAAATAACATCTATAATAATTTTTAAATTATTTATAAAATTAGATTTATAGGTTTTTCCAACTATAAAGGTAATAGATGCTTATTATAGAAAGTTTGAGGATTAAAACAAGTCACTAAAAACACCCATAATTCTAAAAAAAAAAAAGTTTCACTGGTGTAGAAATGGTCTAATCAAGGGCTCTAGGAAGATAAATTTGGTTGTACTGATGTTTAACTTCAATGAAATTCATAGTCTCATGTAATTAATTATCAAGGCCAGCTGTAGTTCAGGGCCTCCTGTGAAAATTCTTCCAGGGTATCCTTGACAAAGGAGCCAAAGGAAATGACCTTCCCAGGAGCAGTTATTTAAAGAATAAGAACAGTGGTAATCACTATTTGCTCCCTCACCCTCTGACCAGAAAGGAAGTTACAGAACAGAATTACACTTTCTGAGACAAACCCAACAATCTATAAGGTGGTGGTTATTAAGTGAAGGATGACAGAAACAATTCAGTCTGAGTGATATAACTATAACTCAGTAGCTAAGAAAGTACTTGTCAAATTTTAGATTTGGAATTTCCACCCTGGCAGTGCTTGTAATTATATTGTTGTACACATTTTTATGTTTTTCACAAGAAGAACTGAGAATAGTTTTAGATAACCAAAAACTCAGAGGAAGATGTCATTTCTCCAATATTGTTAGTATTATATCTACATGTATTATTACAGAGCTTACAATGAGTGGGGTTAATAAGTGGATTGTTTAACATAAGAACCAGAGGACTACGTTATCACACACACACATACACACACACACACACACACACACACACAAGCATACACTATATATACATATAATTGTTCCTTTCAATGGCATTCTTCCTCTCCCAGGCCAAAATGTATTACAGATAAAAGAGAACAGGAAGGAAGTTGCTGGCTTTTTCCCTCTCTGGTTTCAGATTTAATGAAAAGACTCTATGGGCTGACACAGAGGATACACAATATACATTGTTAAGAATCTTTAGTCTCATTTATTCAGATTTAATATTAGGACATAGTTATTACTAAAACACATTTTTCATACACAAGCATTTACATGCCAGCTTCATTGACAGCAGCCTTAGATATGACTTTCTTGGTTGATAGCCACAATAAACAATAGAGCCTGTTTCCTACAACATGTATGATAATTGTAAAGAATCATCTGGGAGGTAAGAGAATAAAGAAGGTGTGCAACCAACCATGATTTCACCAGCAAACAAACTGTCAATAGCTCTTGAGTGTCAACATGACTGTCCTATCAGATGTTGAAAATGCACTCATCCAAGCAGTCTGGAGGAATGAACTACTGATTCAATGATGTACCACCAAAGCACATGAGTATTCTCTAAACTAAGCATTCAACCTTCCCTCCTATATTTTTGCTTCATTAAAAAAAGTAAAGCTCAATTAAATCCGAAGAAATAGAAAATTACAGTGAGACAAACCCACATTTTTAACTCCAAGGCAATCAGAATTAACTGCTGAAACCCAGGCCATATTTTGGGGTACTTAGTATATTTTAAATGTATATGAGAAATACATCTCTTAATGCATATTTAAGGGGGAAAAAGCTCAACTTTCTGAAACTAGATTTGTTAGTAATTTATCAGGAACTTCTTTTTGCCCCAAGAGATTAATATTTCTCAGGCAACAGGATCCACAAACCAATATTATTCTAGTTGTTCCATTATGCCAGCTGCTGAGCAGCAGACAGTTGGGAGACCTAGAATATCCTAGTTGACTAAGGGATATCTCAGAGAGATTTAGATTGCAATGTTTTATCCTGAATACATTATAAAGCAATGAAAGAACATCCAATTCCTGAGTCCATTGACTCAAAAGTCCATTGTGAATAGTATTTTTTAAATAAACACTCAAAGAGTTTGGCTATTTTTAGAACATTTAGCTTTGTCCTGGCAGATTTACAAACCATATCATGAGGGGTTAGTGTCCTTTGCTGAATACCAAAGGCTCTCTTCAGATAGAAACAGACCTATTCTCTTCTTTGTCTCTGAAAGCAAACATCTTCTACCTAATGATTTGGTAACATTTCCATAAAAATCATCTCATAATGCAAAAGTCTAAGACTCAGTTCTAAGTCATGGTTCTGTGATGGAAGTCTTTTCCTTCTAGAAGTTCCCTTCTTTCAAAACGCGAATGTGGTGATTATAATGATAGCGATGAACATTTCTTGCCTTATTCAAGTAGCTTTCTTATGCACACATTTTTTATGAATCTAAACTTACTTTTAAAGATCCAAGGGGATTTCTTTTCAAAAAATGTGTAACTAATCTTTTCATAAAGCCATGGGTTTTTCCTTAAAAGGGAAATTAAGTTCCTAATTTTTCTGCTTTGGTAAGTACTTACCAAATTTATTTATTACAAATACTTAAAGTATTACTAATATATTGGAAGTGATTAATAATACAAAATTATTTTACAAGAAGTGAGAAATAAGGTTGGGTAGGAGGTAGGTCTTCCCCTCCACTGGGTCTGTTAGTATTATGTAGTCTCATACATGATATATATTTGAGCACACTGGAGCTATTTAAAATAAGAGAGGTCTACATTATGCTAAGTGAAATAAGTCAATCAGAGAAAGACAAATACCATATGATGTCACTTATATGTGGAAAATCTAAAGAACTGAATAAATGAGAAATGTAAACAGAAATACTCTCAGAGACACAGAGGAAAAACTGATGGTTGCTAGATGGGAGGGGGTGGGGATGAAGGAGAAGGGGAAGGGATGAGACAATACAAATTGGTAACTACAATATGGCCTCAGGGATAGAATAGAAAAGACAGTCTGGGGAATATAACCAATAATGTTGTAAATATTTTTAGGGGGCCAGATGGTCTCATGTCTTGTGGGGGAGACCACTTCATAGGCAGTGTAGAGGCCTGACCACTGTACTGTACATCTGAAGCTGCTGTTGAATAATATTATATGTCAACTATAATTTAATACATATATAGTCATGGGATATGGAGTATAGTGTGGGAATGGAGTCAATGGAATTGTAATAGATATGTATGATATCAGGGGTTGGGGGGCAGTGGATGGGGGAGGGGGGTTGTTACTTTGTGAGGGCTGAAAAGGATAACTATTGCATTGTTTTGTACACCTGAAACTAATAATAATAATAATTTAAAAAATAAATAAGAGAAGTCTAATTACATTGGAAGATAACCCCTTCTGGATCAAGGGAAATTTCTTGCTGCCCATTATGATCTTTTTAATATGGTTTTAAAAGAGAAACATTTAATTTCATTATTCTTAACCTAAATTATCCTTTACATATTCACATTTACAGATATGTATATACATGTGTGTATATATACACATACATACATATATGACATTTTATATGCATATTTATGTGTTGGGGGAGTGGGGAGGTTGTTGGCAAGTGTTAAACTTTACCTGAGCCCTGTGCTCCTGGAAAACAGGTGGTCAAGAAATCCCCCATTCTTCTGAGTTCCAGGAAATGGCTACTGCAAAGAACCACTGTTCCCCATATGACTTAGATAAGACTCAGGGTTGCTCCCCTTGTTTACTTATGCAAAGGCCAGACACAGGCCCTCCAAGTTCCCTTTCAGGAATGATGTATTCATAGCTGAACTGGACAAAATACCTATTTCTTTGACTTGACCAAACTTTAGTTAAGCTTCTCTCCTTCCTTCACGTCCCTGAACTTGACCTCTCCCCTAGAATACGGCCCCTTCTTAATGGCCGCTGAGGTTCACACCACCCCGACGCCAGTTCTTTCTAGCTTATTGGCCCCTCTCAGTAAAAGAAAACTCCCTTTTGCCTGACCTTTGAGAAGTTTACAAATTTTATTGAAGGAGTATTCTCCCAATTTATAGCAGCAGTACCAGTCCCCATATTGCAATAATAAAACCTCTCTTTACCTAAATCTGGATTTGTTTTTACTTGACAATGTACACACCACACTTACATATACATTCAGAGAAGTGAGCTCACATTGCTCTGATTTGGGTTAAGCGTAAGGAAATTAGATAGCTTTATCCCATCTTCTTCTCCCCCTAGAGTAACAAGGAAAGAAGAGGAACTTGTGTCTAAAAAGTCTATGGGCTATGAGAAATTAAAACATAACAACTTTTTTTAATCAATATTTTCTTTCCACTTATATTATTGTAGAAAACAGTTAACATAGTTAAGACATCCAAGTCACCTTAGCTAAAACTCACCTTAAACTAAGATTCTATGCGTAAGAAACACATTTTCTCTATGGAAAGTTTTCCTGCTAAAAAAGTTAAGACCCTTCGTGACCTCACAAGTTGGAGACAAGACCTCTGCTCTATGATGCATCTATTCATTAGGATTCTGCCACTTGTGAATTATTCAGAATCATTATAAAATGCCGCTTTCCTATGGGGGAAGGGAAAAAAGTAGCTCCTAGAGACACTAAATTTAGTTGTACTGGAGATAAAGTAAAGTGGTCTGTGCTTCCGTAATCATGTCAAACAGCCTGGCTTTTATCTCTAGTAAATTCCTGGGCAGCACAGCTGGGATGCAGCCACCCAAGGCAGAAATCTGGACACCATGTAACCAACCTGCTTCTTGCTAAGAAGCATTAACATTCCATATGAACTGTACAATATTGTTGGACAAGCGCTGTGTGAAATAATGCTTTAGATTTGTGACTTTTTTATTATGCTAGATGCATTAATTATACTTTTTAAAACAGAATTTATCCTTTTTTCTAAAGCTAATACAGCTAATATTCTATATTATATAATTCTCTCTGCATCTTTTCAGCTTTAAATCACAGAAAGCTCTCAAAAATCAGCCTTACACCATCCTCCTCTGCAACTATAATACAAGCTGTCAAATGAATTTTACGGATACACATGGACACAGAACGTTGCTGCAGATTATTTTTTTAGAAGGTGGGTGATTAAATTCATTTGTACTTAACAATATGACTCATGACCAGATTTGATATAATAACAAGTTAGTTATGATGCTAATGAGTGGTAATTAAATGAGCCAGGCAGACATTTTAGAGCTCCCCAGACCAAGCTGAGGAGGTCCAGCACATCTTTATTTTGATTTGTTTTCTTTTCACCATTATTTTCAGATTGTTTTGGCAACCAGACTTAAGTATCAAGAGACAAGGCTGGGTTTTGGAATCCATGAAAGGCTAAAGATATTTACTCGCTGCTCAACATGTACTTCCTCGTGGAAGACTTTCCTGACCTCTCCCATTAGGTCAAGTCCCAGTACACATTCTCGGTAATGCCATGCAACCTCTCCTTCACAGCACTCATCAAAGAGACAAATGTAACACGCAGTGTGTGATTATAAAATGACTGCCTCCATAGACTGCCAGCTCCATGAGACCAGGAGTCCATGTTTTTGTTCACCAGGACACTCCCAGGCACACAGCCTAGCACCCTGTAGGAACTTACAGATATGTGTTGGCTGAATGGCTGAACGTGGCTTCGCCACAAACAAAACAAAACAAAACAAAACAAAATTACTGTTTGCCTAATTATGGATTAGAAGCCTCTTTTGTGCTTTGTACCTTCTTATTTATAAATGTTAGAGTGGAAATCAATAAAATCAACTTCTCGAGATGGGAGACGAAGTTCTTTTTTCTGCACTAAGAAGCCAAACAATACCAAGGTTCTAAAAAAATACATCTAAGAGTACCTTTTCAGACACCTAGTCCAAGTATAAATATATCAAACCTAGCTTATAAAACCCCCAGAATAGATGGTATGCCTTCTAACTGTATATTCTTCACTTCCTAAGACCTAGTAACATTTTCTTTTGTGTATGAAGGTAATGGTACTGACACATGAGATTGGAGTGGTTTTTGCTAGAACTGATTCATTCATTCTCTCTCACCTGCCACCTCCTTCCTGGTGATAAGTGACATGCGTTGTAAGGCAGCTGGTTAAGATTACAGGTGAGTCTAAGGCTTGCTAGGTGGAATGGGGCTAAACTGGCTACCCCTATACATACAGACCTCAACTTTGGTATCATTGCTATTTTGCCCTTCCCAGTTGCAGTCACCAAACATTTTCAACATAACAAATACCATAACTGCTTGCTAAAATTGAAATATTATTTTTAAAACATATAATAGGCAAAAAATAAAAATTAAAAATCAAATGAAAAATTTTAAAAATTAATGTAGCCTAGAAAAGATATAGACTAGGTTGATATACAACATTCTTTTCACTAGCTATTAAGTACATTTAACCTAACAATATAAGAAATTCTTTAGGTTGGTAGGTAAGTTTTTGAGCAGATGAATATACTGCTAGCTGGCCAGATAGGTGAACAGGCAGTCAAGTCAGGTATGTCTTGAGGTAGTAGTTATATGGTCCATTCTGTGCAATTTGCTTTTTACTACAGAGCACTTAATCTTTGGAGTTTAACAGACTGTAATCTAGATTTGCAGAGCAGAGAAACTTCTGTGAGTTATAACTGAATTTAGTTATCAAAACCTCTATGATGGTGTTTATTTTCACTGCAGGAAGCATTCCAGAAAGAAACAAAAGATAAAAGATCGTGTTGTTTGCAAACGTTCCCAACAAAAAGGCAATATTGTTAAAATGTCAATACTACCAAAGCGATCCAAAGATTCGATGCAATCCCAATCAAAATCCCAATAATGTTTTTGAAGAAATGGAAAAAAAATCGATCCTAAAATTCATATGGAACCTCAAGAGACTCTGACTAGCCAAAACAATGTTAACAAAGAAGAACAAAGCTGGAGGACTCACTTCCTGATTTTAAAACTTACTGCAAAGCTACAGTAATCAAAACAGTAAAGTGCTGGCATAAACTCGGACATACAGACCAAAGGAATATAATAGAAAGCCCTGAAATGAACTCTTGCATATGTGGTCAAATGATATTTGAAAAGAGTGCCAAGACCATTCAGTGAGAAAAAAACAGTCTTTTCAACACATGGTATTAGGAAAACTAGATATCCACATGCTCAAGAACGAATTTGGACCCTTACCTAACAACATACATAAAAATTAACTCAAAATGAGTCAAAGACCTAGAAGTTAGGCCCAGAACTATAAAACTCTTAGAAGAAAACATATAGCAAAACCTTCATGACATTGGATTTGGCAATGGTTTCTTAGATATGACATTAAAGACAATGTCATTAGAGTATAAAGGCAACACACAGAATGAAATAAAATATTTGCAAATAACATATCTGATAAGGGGTTAATATCTGGAATATAGGGAGAATTTCTAAAACTCAACAACAACAAAAAAGCCCAATTCAATAATGGGCAAAGAATATGAATAGACATTTCACCAAAGAAGATATACAGTGACCAATAAGAACATAAAAAGATGCTCAGCATCATTAATTGTTAGTAAAATGCAAATCAAAACTACAATGAGATACTGCCTCACACCCATTAGGATGGCTACTATTAAAAATAAGTGTTAGCGAGGATGTAGAGCAATTGAATTTCTTATGCTTGGTGAGAATGTAAAATGGTACAGCCAATGTGAAAAATAGTATAATAGTTCCTCAAAAAAATTAAAAATAGAATTACCATAAGATCCAACAATTCCACTGGCTGTATACCCAAAATAACTGAAATCAGGGGCTCAAAGAAGATATTTGGATGCCCATATTCATAGCAACATTATTCATAAAATTTAAAACATGAAAGTGTCTAACTCTCCATCAACAGGTGAATAAATAAGCAAAATATGATATTTATATACAATGGAATATTATTCCACCTTAAAAAGGAAAGAAATTCTGACATGTTAAAACATGGATGAACCTTGAGATCATTATGCTAAGCGAAATAAGCCAGTCACAATACGACAAATACTGTATGATTCCACTTATATGAGGTACTTAGAGTAGTAGTCAAAAATCATAGACACAGAAAGCAGTCAAAACTCAGAAATTGAAACAAAAATCATAGAAACAGGTAGTTGCCAGGGCCTGGGGAGGAGTGAATGGGGAGTTATTGTTTAAGGAGAGTGGAGTTTCAGTTTTAAAAAATGAAAAGCTATGGAGATGGAAGGAGGTGATGGTTTTACAATATTATGAATGTATTTAATACCACTGAACTGTACACTTAAAAATGGTTAAGATGGTAAATTTTATGTTGTGTGTATTTTACCACAATAAAAAAAAAATGAGGAAAAGAATTCCCAACAAGACAAGTATAGACCATCCCATTTGGAAAGAGCAGTCAGGAAGGGAGAAGAGAACAGTGTGGGGAAATCACAGGGTGAGGCTGTGAAGTAAGAATACGAATTGAGTATAATTACGGTCTCTTAGCACCATGGGTTAAAAAAAAAATCAAAAGTAGGAGGAGCAAAGCTATATATATATGTATATATATATACATATATATAGAGAGAGATACATATATATATATAGAGAGAGAGAGAGACAGAGACAGAGAGAGACAAAAAGAGAGATTTACACACTATTGATAAGTGACAAAAGGACCAATGTATTTAAGCAATATAATGTATTTAAGCAATATAATATTTAAGCCACAGAAAAAGATTGAAAACAACATATAATCATAAAATGTAAAGATCTGTAAGAACTCTAATAATCATAAAGTCTGATCTCATTTTTAGGTGAGACAATCTAGCCCCACAGAAGATAATTTTTAAAAAGTTATATTAGTTGCAGGCTTTTAGATTCACGAGTCCAACTCTCAGATAATTAAAAAAAAAAAATAAGGTGGGAATTTACAGCCTTCAAATTTGTTATTTTGTATGTCTCATTAGAAAGTATTTTCCTTAGACTTGTCAGAATTAAAAGCTTTGTTTAAACTCTTTGAACATTGATTTCTCAAGGTTCGTGACTTAAAGGCTCTACAAAGCTGCCTCTCAGGAGGCGCCTTTCTTCTCAGTGAAGCCTAAGGAATTTACCCAGAGGGATCGCACCTCTCATTTCTAAATCATCTCAAGTTTATTCAAAGGAAGAGGCTCCCAGACCTTCTGCTCTGACAGCCTAGGTGAGTAAGGACAGCTTGGGGGCTGAGAAGCTGCTCCAAGGCAGTGGAGGAGTGGAATGAGGAAGGAACAGGAAAGGGAGTTTGGCTTTTGCAGAGTTTTTGCTGGAGGCAGGACTCTTAAACTTCCTCTGTCTCACGAAGATGTGGAAGCTGGCAATGTCTAGACGAAAAGCCAGTGAACAGAGATGCTGTCCAAGAGAAACAGGAGGAAGTTGGCCGAGTTCTCAGCGTGGGTCCAGGGTCTGGCCCTCTGCTTTGGTCTTTTTTTGGTAATAGTTTTGTTTTGCTTTCACATCTCAATGGTATCTGTCCAGGGGTTCAATTGCATCTACTCACTCAGGGGTGATCAGGCCCTGGGGAGCTGATTCATGCTATCCAAGCCCATAGGAGATGAACTGACTTAAAAAAAGAAGTTAAGTGACTCATTTTCACAAAGAACTGTGACTGCCAGGCAGATGGGGCTAGTTATGTCACTTGGACAACCCATTCTATCTCCATTAGAAAAGTACACTTGAAAAACAAAACAAAAAAAAAAGAAAAAAAAAAAGGAAAGTACACTGTGGAATTGGTGGTCTCAAGCTATATTCTAAATGTACTTTTCTGTACTGTAAGAATACACTGCCAAGGCGATTGGAATACTCACATTACCTGCACAAGACATTCCCTTGGATTAAGTAAGATAATAAATATAAAGCACTTAGTACAATACCTGATACATGGAAAGCACTCAGTTAATGTAAGCTATCATTATTATGATGCTATAGTGGTTAGATCCACTGAGTTAGAGCCTTGCTCCATCACTTGCTACCTATGTGCCAACGGGAAGGCTACTTAACCTCTCAAGCCTCAGTTCTGCTCTCTGTAAAACAGGAGTAATAGCAGTTAACAGCAGTAACTTTACAGGGTTACCCTTAAAATTACTTAAGATATTGTGTGAAAATCATCTAAATGCTCCTTAATGATAATAAAAATAACATACACATACAGAGCACTTTGTATACACCAGACATTGCTTTGTAACTCATTTAGTCACTCACTTATTAATTCATTTAGTCTCCCTATAACCCTAGGAGGAGGGTATAGTTGAGGGACCTGTCACTGGTAGATTCTATTCACCAATATCTGCTCCCCTTTCTTGAGGAAGTGTACACCGGCACCACTCCACTGAAGTCACATTTGACCATTTGGCTTGCTTTGGCCAGCCGAAGGCGAATGGAAGGGAGATGTGCTACTACTCACTTACTTACTGACCCGTGATAGATATACAGTACAAGCTAGAAATAAACCATTGTTTTAAGCCACTGAGATTTTCAGATCTTTGTTACCACAGCACAACCTAGCATATCCCAGCTGATTTAGAAGCATAGAGACAAAAGCAAATTTTCCCAAGTCCAAACAGCTAGAAAATATCTGGCTCCAGGGTCTATACTCTTGACCACTTTGCTTTATGTTTCGTACGTAAATAGTAATATCAATATGAAGAATAGTTCATTATTAATGCAGTTTTCATTGGAGTTCTGTTTCTAGACTTCATAAATAGCTGTTCTTTTCTGAATCACTTGGCTCAGGAGGAAACCTAGCCTTTTTCCAGCTTCTTCTGCAACAATAGACAGAAGCTTCTAGAAACACCATTGGAGTTCTGAGTGGATATGGAGGACAACGGACATGTTCCTGCTTTATACAACCCTAGAGCAGCTCCCAGAGGCATGATCATTACGGTGCCAGCAGAGCCTGATTTGACCTCCCTTCCCCCAACACATACACATAGGATCTCAAAGAATGATTTGACATATCTATGGCCATTCAGTTTGGGGTGACTCCATTCTTGCTGTCACTCAGTCTTGCAGAGAGTGATGCTTTTCTTCACACTTATTTTCCCCTTAACTCATCGTCTTGTCTCCCTTCTTCTTCTGTCTCTCAACAATGAGCAGAGGCCTCAAACATGTCTGCAGGTTCCATTAGAAAGCATAGCACTACACTGTCATCCATGTCATTTCCCTTACGTTGTAAGATTCCTCAGAGGTGTGAGGGCCTGAAATGTGGGGATTGAATGAGAGACTCTGCCTGGGTTAGAAACACAAGTACCCAAAAAGGAAAAGTCAGATGCTTTGGCCTCTGCTCTTCCCAAGAACATGAAAATATTGTCAAAATAAAAGCAGAAGGGGGAAAGGCTTGCACAGTGCTCAAAAGCCAAAAAGTTAGGTGGGAAAAAGATTAGTCATATCTACCGAATATAAATCTATAAAAGAGACCCAGTTTTTTATGGGACAAACTGCATTAGATTATAAGTTTTCTTCAATATTATTTTTATGTATCTCTACTTGACACTTCCAGCCTGCTAAAATTGATTTTTTGTCAAACTTTTAAAAATATAGAGATAATGGAGTTTAGTTCCTCAACTGGCCAAGTTAGAAAAATATGTTTTTGGGAAAGTTTGCTGAAATGCTACTTTTAGTTCTTTCCAATTTCAGTTTTATAGGTGTAACCACCCTACAATGAAGTTCTTCTTGTACTTATAGAATCAAATCACTCTGGATGGAGTCCAAGAATTTAAATGAATTCCACTTCACAACTCATTGTGTTTTATCAGTGATACGGTATAAGTTCATAGCTCTCCCAAGACTTCCAAAATTAATGGCAACTGACTACAATAAGGTTGGCTATGCAAGTGATGTTGTAGTATTCTTTTTCTGGAAGACTTAAAGAGCAGGAAAAATTCCCATTGTAAGAGTTTAATATTATGGTACTAATCAAACAAAACTTATTTCTGATGGACATCATGGGAAAAAGACAGATGAAAGGAACTATTCATGTGTGAGGGTGGGGTGAGATGCTTACCTGGTCCTCTGATTGATTATCTGGGAAAGACACTGAAGACTGAGTCATGAGACACGTTTTATCATATCATCCCCAGTGAACAGGCTGGTTATTGAAGTTCAATTTTGGGCTCAGTAGTGAGAGAGAAAGAAGGGGAAAGGAAAAGGATCCGCATAGTTGGATACTGCCATATGGCAAAAGCGGGGGAAATGTAGACGATCTGCTAAGCAAGTCCCTGCTCTGGGCTCATAGATGGTGCTAACATATGAATTACAGAAATCTGTACTGGAGCTTCCAGAAACATCTTGATTTCAGCCTTAAGCTTCATCCTTGCTGGATTCTAAGTCCTGATCTCTGGCTTAGAAAATTTAGACACTGTGATTGTAATTCATGTTCATTACATTAGAGAGCCATTCATCTCTGTCTCTGAAACATTTTTTCTCCATCTTTCCTGTCATTTGTTATCAACAGATAAATGTGATACTGGATTACAGAAAACATAAAGAATTTATTTTTTAGTCTCAGCTCAATTTACTTTAAAGCCAGTGCCCCTTTCTACCACTCCATGCTACCAACCACCATTTACCTGAAGGCCCATTTCTCATTTTTTTCCAGCTCCTCCCTTTCTTGTTGGAAATTATATTGGAATTAAATATTGTTAGCTACATGAACACACATGTAATCAGAGAGATGACATAACTTGGCTAAAGCCTCACAGCTTTGCACACAGAGCCTCATCCTGCTCTAGGTTGCCTGGACTCAGTCCTATGGATTGAGTTTCACAGGAGCAGGAGGACAGGGTAATGGTTAAAACCATGGGCATGAGTTAAAATGTCAGCTCTGACATTTACTAGCTGAAGGCAAGAAACTCAAACCTCTCTAGGCCTCAATGTCCTCATCTGTGAGATGGGAGAGTCATATAAGGGTCAGTATAAGTTGCTGCAAGATCACACAGTTGTTACAAAGAGGAAAGGGGAAATGTATATAAAACTACTTAACCATGACTGCTTGTCACATATTAAGTGCTGAATAATCCATGGCCATCAGTTAAATGTCTGTCTCCCCTTGTATACTAGTCCTAGAGGCCCAGGTATTAATCTTTTGCTATTTGGATCCTAGCACCTTTCTCAGTTATCAGCACATTAACAAGCCCACATACCGTATTTGCCGGCGTATAAGACGATTTTTTGGCCCTGAAAAATATGCCTCCAAGTGGAGGGTCGTCTTATACGCCAGGTACACTTCAGATAGACTGCCCATAGTGCTTGCCCCGTGCCATAGTGGCCTCCCGATGCCCGCCCACTTCATTCCACATACCGTTCAGGCATCAGCAGCGCTGCTGGGTGTATGCTTGGCTGTGTGCGATTTTCCGAGTGTGGTAAATTCGGGTTACCGTATATTTCTTTACATATGCATTGAAGATTTGCGATTTTGCGCTATCATGGTGCCTGTTAGAATGTTGAAGAGCTCGCACTTGCGCACTAGTGAGGTCCCAGGGAGATGCTGATGCAAGGGTGGACCAGACTGCTATAGTGACAGGGCGGGCAAACAGGGAGCGGGACCAATCAAATCAGGCTTTGTATACAGCCAACAGCCAACCACAATACTGCACCATTGTATAGTACAGCATAGAAAATGTCGACCAGTCAAACCCCTATCATCCCTATCATGGCACCAGCCAAAAGAAAGAAGTATGATGCAAATTTTAAACTGAAAGTTATAAACTTTGCTAAGGAAAATAATAATTGTGCTGCTGCAAGACAATATGGAGTAACAGAAAAGATGGTTCGGGACTGGAAATCAAATGAGAAAGCATTAAAGAGTATGCCAAGGGGTAAGTGTGCATTAAGAAGAGGCACCCCACACTGGCCAGAACTCGAAAAACATGTAGCAGACATGGTGGCTCAACATCGCCAAAACGGTTATGTGGTGACACGAAATACAATACGCTTGTTTGCACTTCAGTGGGCCAAATCAAATCTGATATTGTTTTACCTTTTATTTGGTGTGTGGAAGGTGTGCGGAAGAGGGGGTAGTCTTATACGGCGAGTATATAACAAACTCTGTATTTTGAGTGGAAATGTTAGGGGGTCGTCTTATACGCCCAGTCGTCTTAGCGCCGGCAAATACGGTAAATACCTGCTGAACGGAAAGCATTTGTATCAGGGTTCATGCTGCCATGTTGTATGCTAGTGTTATAATAAGCTTATCTTTATATTAATGCAATAGCTCCTCCCTGCCCATTAAGCAAATGCCTATCTTCCCTTACCGCACTCCCTGCCCCCAGACTTTTAACTCATGAGGTCAGGGTCTGTATCTCTTTTGTTCTCCATGGATTCCCAATGCCTCGCACAGAGCCCAGGGCATAGTAGGGCTTAGCAAATATCTGTGGATTGAATTTTTAATAAACACTTGTGATAAGTCATACAGTTCACCTAGCACTTCCACATACACATGTGCAGCATCTCTCTGCAGAGTGGCTTAAAGACACAGGCTCTGGAGCCAGACCGCCTGCGTTCAGAGTCCAGCTTCACCATTTACTAACTCAGTGACCTTGGGTAATATACATAAGTTTGCCATGCCTCAGTTTTCTCACCTGTAAAATGAAAATAGCAACAGTATCGGGTTGTGAGTATGAAAATGTTAATTAGTATAAACCTTATAAAACAGCACCTGGCAAATAGTAGTAGGTATTCTTTAAATGTCAGCAATTATTAATTTTGTTAGTAGCTATTTTTCCTCCCATCACATTGTCAAGACAAATTATTCCAACCGCCTAAATAATTTCTCCTTTCATGTATGAAAAGTGGCATCTTTAATCCTAAAATTAATTTTCAGCAGACCAAATCATAATCTCAAGAAATTGACTTCTGGAGCCATTTGCAAAAACAAATGTATTTATAGAGACTGTTCTTAAAATAAAATATTCTAAATGGATCCAGGTGTTTTGTAGTTTAAGGTTCTCCCAAATCACTTGTGTCAGATCTTTCTCCCACAGCATTTGGCCTTACTCTTTCCACACACAAGAACAGCCATATTGACTTGTACAGAAGTGCTCATGTGAGTAAACACACACACACACACACACATACACACAAACACCAGACAGGGGGTTAGGTGTGCTTTCCTGTGCCTCTACTGCAAACTTCATTAACCGATTATGGCAGAAAATGTGTCAGTCCCAGCATGCATCTCCCCATCACGTAGAGCACAAACCCGGTGAATTGACCACACATTACTTAAAAATTCAAATCACTGTATTTAACTATTGATGCTTCTCCATATGCTGGACAAGTGAGAAGAAGAAAAATAAAGGCAAAGGGGACATCTGGGCATTTCACTTACCTTCAATACTGTAATGTTCCAAGCAAAGCTCTCTGTTGCCTTGTTGAGTTTTCTTCCTTTCAATCCTTCTTTTGCTCCCAGATTATGAAGTTCCTCATGGAATTCCATCCCTTTGAAAAGAGAACATACAGGAATTCTATTATAAATTGAAGAAAAATAGGCATTTGTATGATAATATTATCAGTGAAAATATAATTCCCCATTCCTGTTCTTCTCTTATAATTTCTAAATCCCTAAATTGAATTATCCTTCCCATGCTGTTCATCCTCTCAAATGGCTATCCTTTGGGGAAAACTAACAATAATCAGTGCATTAAACTAAATTACATTTTAAACAGCCAGGAGCCATAGACAAAGACATGAGAAGGTAAGCACATTCTTCCAACAGGTTACATCCATCTTGTTTGTCCTCTGCCTGTGTTTTACATGAAATGGTGTAATGCGTGAATGACAACCATATGTGATGGATGCACATGTCTTACTTTTTCCATGAACCAACCATATGGCTTGACAGGAGGCCCTGTTGCCTACATAGATAACAATGGCAATTAGTAAGTGTTGAGTAAAAATAAAAAGAGTTTTTAAAAATAGCATTCCTGGAAACACCCAAATGTTTCAGATTTTGGAATGGCCTTAAAGCTATTTTTATCTCAGCCACTCTCTCAAGCTTGAATACTATAAAAAAAATCACCATGATCTGTTTCTTTGGCCTTTGTCTTAGCACCTCAGGGATGGGAATCACACTTCCTTCTGTAAAGCTCAGTCCATTTGAAAGCTAAGGCAGATATCACGCCCAAGTCTCTCTCCCTGAAACTTCTACTCATTCCTTGGTGCAGACCAACAAGGTCAAATCTTTTTTCTGCAGTGCAGCCCTTTATATATTTGAAGAAAGGCAGTAGATAAGTCCACTAGAGTCTTCTTTTCTCCAGATTAAACATTCTAACATGTTTCAGCTTACTAATAATGTCTCTTGTTTAAGGATGACATCCAGGTGGGGCCACTGCATTACATAGCTTCCTAGAGTCAGGCTTGTAGAGACCTTCATCCAGGAGCATCTACTCAAAGTGGGCTTGAAGCAGCCCACACGAGGTAGGGATTTACCACCACCCTCCTTGTTCCAGCTACTTTGCTTTTATTAATGCAGCCTAAAACCACATTCACTTTTCTGGTGCCAACATCACAAACATAGCACATGACAAGGGCATGCCTGTGGAGCCTGGGCTTACACTGGTCTTATACCACTGACCAGGTCTGTGGGCATGAGCAAGTCCCTGAAACTCTCTGCAGTTCAGTTTCCTCACTGCTGACATGGTGATAACAAGAGTGTTTACTTTAAGGGATTGTGGTAAAGATTAAATGAGTCAAGACATATAAAGCTCGCAAAGCAGTGCCTGGAACATAGGAGCATTACATAAATGTTTGGTATTACTACTTTTGTGCTTCTGGCCAACTGAAGCATCTAAGCCTGCTGGTCAGTCAGTGAAGAGCACAATTTGTAAAGTGTGATCTGGATTCAAAGGTCAGTTCTACCACATTTTAATATGGGATCTTGGGTAATTCACTCAATCTCTCAGAATCTCAGATGCCTCATCTATAGGTTGGTATAACGATGACTACCGTGCAGAGTTGTTATGAGGACTAGGTAACATAGTGTATGTGCTTAGTATACCACATGCATATAGATCAAGCAATTGTCATTATTGTCATCATCCTCATCATAATCGTTGTTGTGTGTGTGGACCAAGGAGACATGGATCCAAGAGAGATAAAAGTATAGGGGTGCGGATAAAGGTGACATAAATCAACAGAGGTGTGTCCTCACAGATGTGATCCATCCCATCCTTAAAGAAAGGTCATTCTAAAATGAGGACTAGTCAATGAGGCTAAAGCCTAGAAGACTAAAGAATTATGGTTCAAATTGTAAAAATGAAGAGGCAATGTGGAATCATAGCTTCCATTTCAATAGTAAAAGGTTTTGATAGGCTCCCAAACCACAAGAGCAGCTTCAGAAACCCTCACCTCTCTAGAAATCTTCAGATACCACCCCCTCATATGTACACATACAACCCACTTGCTATCACCTAGATTTCTTCAGCACTAAGCAAAGACCTAACTATAACTCAAAGTATAAATTGTGGTATAAATTATTTGAATTTTAAGCATAAGAACCAAAACTTTTTAAAAACTCTGCCAAGAATTATTATTATGATTTCTGAACAAAATGGTGGTGGGGAGGTGGGGTGGGGGGGAGGTTACCTGCTTTCTGACACTGCACAATCTTTTCCTGGACTGTGTCAGCCATTTCTATGAGAAACCGGCTCTCTTGTATCATCTGTCACAAAACAAACATCAAAAAGGTGGTTGTCAGAAACCCTTAAACTGGCTCATTGGAAAGAGTACATACAGAGAGACCCACATGGCTCTGCCCGTAATGGGGAGCCATAGCCTTAACCACGAGAGATGGGAAATGGAAGGGTAATCTGCTCCAGCTCCCACCCATTCTAACACCACAGCTAAAGTCACCTACCTGATGATGGCTCCAGTTATGTAATATGCCTCTCACACAATGGGTATCAAACAAATAACTGTTGAATAAATGCATGCACATTCTTTAAGCCCCCAAGAATATTCATAAACACCTCTTATTCCACTCCCTCACCCCAAAAGTTACTACAACTCAAGGTAAGTGGCACTGGAACAATATCAGGGAGAATCCGAATAGGGAATCACCTAGTGATGAGCTGAAAGACTCCTGAAGATACCTATGAAGCTGACAGCTTGGATTTGGGTGGTCCAAAGATGGCAGAGGTCTGGTCCCCCCTCTAGAAGCGCTCCAGCTCCATTGGAAAGAATGAGGAGTGGGTCAGATTTCAAAGCTACTAACTCATCAGAGCTTGTACGTACTATACTGAAATGGTTGTCCCTGCTCTCCACGTCTGGATAGAAATCAAATATGTCCAAGAGGTAATTAATATGCTGAGTGAAGTAGGGGAAATGAGACAACTGTTGGAGAGACATAGAAAAGAAAAATCTGTATGTGAACAAGGTGGAACATGGTAGTAGATAAAGAAGTTGTGATAATAAAGACAAGGAATTGGGGCTCTTTTTAAAAAATGACTAAAGAAAGGCAGCCAATCAGCAAACTAACACTTCCTGAATTTCCAGTCACTCTTCTACTCTTAAGAAGCATTTCCCTCTGGCTAGTCTATGTTTATCTTTCTGGCTCAATATACTGAAAGGAGTTCAAGGCAGAATTCAAAGTAGACATAAAGGTCTTGAGTAAGACATCTTTCATAATTAAATGCTATTGAAAGATTGTAGTCTTGTACAATCACTTCCAAATATAAAGTGCTTTATGATTACAAATTTTCAAATAGAAAAGAACATTGAATCACAAATTTTTAGTGCCTAACAACTCCATAGGAGTGAAATCATATCATTCATTCATTTAACAAATATCTATGAAGCAGGCACTATGTGTAAGCACTATGGAAGGTAGATGGGATATGATGCATTAGTGAGCAAAAACAGACACATCTCTATCTCCTTGGAGCTCATAGTCTAACAGAGAAGTCTACTTGGGTGAATAAAATATGATAATCAATTCAACCAAACAAAATTTAATTACTCATATCTCCTTCCTGCAGTGATTAGTCTAAAGCGACTGATTTGAAGGGCTAAATTGACTATCAAAACCATAAAACTAGACACCCCAGAAGTTCTCAACTGAGTCACAGTTTTTAACTGTATCAGTTAACTCTTTCAACTCCCAAAAGGAAGTGGAATGCTGTGAATAACAATTTATCAAATTGTTAACAGTAGCCAGAGTTACCACAGCTTCCAAGTGAGTAAAATTTACAGGCAGAGAAGGATTTAATATAAATGCAATCAGATTTAGTCTTTTCTAATCTTAGCTAGCATCCATACAGGCAACATCAATTGAGTTTTTATAATATTTTCAAAAGCTATCAGATGTTTCAATTAGTCCAGTATTAGACAAAATGTTTTCATGAAATTCAAGCAAGGGAAATATTTATAAAGAAAGACACATTCTGTGACTTTACCATGAAAAAAATAGGCAATATATTACACATTTTTAGAATCATTTAATTTTAGGACTAAAAGAATCTTAGCTATCATGACTACCCCCTTAATTTTATTTAAAAAGGGAGGAACTAGGATTTACAGGATTTAAGATTCTTACCACCCCCCCCCAAAAAAAAACCAGAAATAATTAAAATCCCAGTTTCCTGGCATCTCTCTTATTTTCATGAAAAAAAATAGCACCCTTCTAATGTTGTCTGGCCTGGCCATGCTCCACGCAAGAATGCACGCCTTCACATACATGCACTCTTTGAACCTGAAATGCAGCATTCCTAAGTCGCCTGGCCCAGCCTATCAGAAAAAAAAATGAGGACATGCCCATAGTCAATCCATTTCAACCAAATTCAAATATATCCCTTTTAAGAAAAATACAAAATATAAAAGGAACAGGATTGATGATGCCTTTGATGATATCTTCTATTCTGACATTTTACATTTATTTCTCTTGGTTTTATTCTCAGTAGAGAATACATGATACCATTCTCTGATTTAAAAAAATCATTATTGATTTGTGGCCAGTTTTCTTTGCAATATTTTACTAAGCATTTTCTTAGTGTTGAGAACAAAAAAGAATATACTTCCTGCAGCAGGAAGTGTCCTCTTTGTCAAGGCTAACTCTTCTACTTAGACTTAAAATCCCACCTCTCCCTGCTTCCCTCAAGAACCTACCACTAATGACCCTTTTTTTTTCATCTACAATCTCTGCCTCTCCCCTGGGGTCTTTCCTTCTCCCCTGGCGTCTTCCCTTCTCCCCAGTCAAATGCTGCCAGGCCTCACAGCTCACTTCAAGCCCCCTCTTCCATCAGTGTCCTAATCTCCCCTCCCCTCCCTCTCTTACCTCCAAATTTCCAGAACATTCTATATTTTTAGGCTGTTTACATTTTTTAAATTCTATCTTAAATTACAATTAATTGTTTACCTATATTTCCTGCGCTTCACTTCCCCAGTAAATTGTAATTCTAGTACAGTAAGAACCTAATCTTATCCTCAGATTCATCTATCCTTTTATATAATCACTATTTTCTATTTTACTTTGTGGTATTTATTTCTCCTGCACATTTATTACCCATGCATGCATGCACAATAAAATATTTCATTTATTACTGATCACTTCTCAAACCTACAACTGTATTTTTTGAAATCTAATATCTTTTTTCCTCTAGTCTTTTTTTTTCTAGGCTTCTACATCTTTGTATAATCTTACATGCTCCTTAATTCCCTTTCATATTAAAGACTGAAAAATAAACATAAAGCATTTAACAGGATTATCCCTATAGAAAATATAATACTCAAGATCAAAAATAAAATAAATTTTAAAACTTTATCACTTATTTGAGGTAAAATAATGTCAGGTCCAAACCATACAACAAATTCTATGATTCAAATTCTCTTCCAAAGCCCCCAAGTAAATATTTGTTAACCACGGTGTAAGAAGTTTGTTTTTCCCAATATCTAATGAATCACTTCAAAGTCAAGTGTGATTTAACTTTCAACATAGAAGAGCATCCCTTCGAGGTTCCTTAGAGGATAACCTGAAATCCCTTAGTAATAAAAGTCACAACTTTGACTATAAAATACCTCATCATTAACATTTTCAGAATTTAAAATCATTGTTCATATGAACTTTTCTTATAAGAACATTTGATCTTCTCTATAACACCTTCTGTTGTATATAGAAGGATAATTCTATTTTCTGCAGTCAACTTTCAATTATTAGCAGTTGTAAAGAAAACAAATATGACAAATAACTGAAATGTACCAACGATGCCAAACCACATTTAAATCAACAATTTCAACTTTTCCCTAGCTAAGTAATTTATCTAAATTTTTAAGAAGGAAAAACTGTTGATTTGACTTTCACCACTTCCGAGGTCTCTACAGATCTTAAGGGAAATGAAATACAAAGTAACAAAAGCCCAGGAGAGAAGGTGAGAAGCAACAATGTCCTCAGATAATCCCCTAACTCAGGAGTCAGGACACCTAGCCAGCAAGGCTGGGTCAACTCAATGGATAGAATCTGGCAGTAGCCGGATTTACACATCTGCTGTCCCAGCCTGAGCTTCCAGGTGCCTTTGCCTATTGTACTAATACAAAAAGCTTTTCTTTGGTTCTGTCACACGAATATCTCCTAATGGATCTTATTTCCTTGCCATGGCTTTGTATCTAAATCAATAGCAGACTTACCCAGATAAAGTGTGGCATTACTTTATGTATTAGATGTGTCCTCAACAGGGGTGTGTCAAGTTGTCAGTCAAGATTAAAATCATTTATTTAAAATGAAAACTTTATAAAAGGGGGCGGCAGTAACATTTTTACTCAGAGACTGACTTGTTCAACCTGAGTGAAAAACTGTCCTTCCAGCTCTTCTCATTAGGGAATTTAACTCAATGCCTTCGATCATTGTAAAGTCAATGTGACTATTAACGGTTCCGAAAAGATGAGCTTCCATTACAGCATGACACAAACCTTCTATAAATTCCAGGTTTCTTCTGAATTATATCTAAATTCCTAGAACTGCAAGGCTTTATATTTAGAAGTCACATTAAGGGCGATCTATCATGTACAATCCCATTTTATAGATGAAAAAACTGAGCCCCAAATTGACTTGCCTAAAGCCACATAGCTAGTGAAATAGCTTAGTCTAGAACCCAGGCATTCTTGAGGAGCAGATCTAAGCTTATAAGTTGTTCTATAATAGTAATATTATATTTAAGTGTAGAATCCTTATTGCAAGTGCAAGTTGATGACGAACATTTCATAAAGTAGAATTCATCAAGTAAAGCATCATGAAAATACATTTTTGCCATGACTGCTTCTCCCTCCAAGTCTAACGGGCCATATGCATCAACCAATATAGATATTCTTCTTATGAAACCTGGAAAGAAATGTATTTATTGAGCTCACTGGCTTTTTCAGGAAGGTGTCCTCAAATTTGGAAAGTCAATCACTTAAGAATATGTGAATCGAAAAAACAATCTACTCTAGACCTATTTTGTTATCTTACCTTAAAAAGAGTGCAGTTATTAATCTATCTCTTGCCTTCCTTCTAATCAAAACACTGGGACTTAGTTTTGGGTCTGTAGTGGCTCATTTGTTCAGACTGTTTAAAATAACACTTGAATTATATTAAACTTGGCACATGTTTAAATCTGATCGCTGTTACATATATATTTGCTAACTAGGATAAAGATCATTTCCTTTAATTTTTAATTTCTTAAAGATGTTTAAGTCAGATAGAAGCAATGTTAATAGTGTAGATGGAAAAGAGGCCACATGTTAAACCTGACAAGCTCAGGAGACTGCGAGTAACCACAGAGGATGGCGTGAACATAAAAATTCCTAAGGTGGGCCATGGCGGGAAGTCACATCCTTGGCCTGTAGCTTTCTTTTTTTTTTTTTTTTAAATTAGAAACTCTTTGATTTGGTTTTGTGACATCTTTACATTTCCCTCCTTTTTTCAAATATATATATATATATATATATATATATTACATTTTTAGTACATTTATAGAACATTAATAGAGTACATTGTTATTTTATTTATTTATTTATTTTCACTGTTACTAGTCACCCTGCAGATGGCTTTTATTGGGTCAACCCGATGCACTTTTGGGTTTTTTTTTGTTTTTTATTATTATTAGTTTCAGGTGTACAAAACAATGCAATAGTTATACTTTTCACTCCTCACAAAGTGACAACCCCCCTTCTCCAATCCACTTCTCCCCCATATCATACATATCTATTACAATTCCATTGACTCCTCTCCCCACACTGTACTCCACATCCCATGACTATATATGTATTAAATTATAGTTGACATATAATATTATTCAACAGCAGCTTCAGATGTACAGTGTAGTGGTCTTTCTTAACAAAGGTCAATCTTTTTCTTAAGCCTATCTATCGTCTTTTTTGCATCTAAGGTAACATACCCCTGCAATATCAGAGTAATCCCTTTTTCCAGACCCCCCAGGGGGCACAACCCACCACACCAGAGCAGGAAACTACAAAGTCCTTCATTGTTATCTTGTTACCCAAACACCATCTCTATGTGCTATGCTATTAACTGTCCTGTACCCACCAATGTAAAAGAAGTGTGTGTCTCTCCATTTTACTTTTATGCAATCCCAGAGATTTCCCCGCTTTGCTTTCTCCCAACTCCTTAATCTACAACAAATGGATTTCATGTAACCTTCCTCCTTTGATTCTAATGTATAAAATAAGTTGCAAAACGGCCATTTTCTGAAGCATTTTCTCAATCCGTTGAGAATTTGCTTCCCGGCAACTGTCGGCAGTTTGGCTCAAATAAACTCCTATAAGTTTTCTCTTAGGCTGGATGTTTTTCATAGACAGTAGTTTGGCATCTTTTGTTTTTAAGCCAAGTCATCCTATCAAGACTGTTAATTTTCGGTGAAGCAGGAACACACATAAGGTCAGAACACGTGCAAGCTTATTGGAAGTCCACTGCCTCCGGTGATGTGATGAAGTGCCCTCTGTCCTGGGACTACCTGTGAGTCACTACCTGTGAGCCTGATTTACAACCGCACAGAACAAGACATCTCGCACCGCACAGGCTGAAGGACCTTTATCTCCACGTTCATGATAGGGACAGGAGCTGCTTCAGGGAGCTGCTTTCTGGAAAACGGGATCATTTTACTTTTTCTTCTCTCCGTTAGTCTGTTTCCCAAACAGTTGTCAGCTATCTATTGAGTAGTCATTACAAATGTTTGTTTTCATTAAGCTCTGATTAAAATGTAGCTCCTTCATAAAATTACCAGATGACTAATCCTCGTAAACCTCCAGAATTTGCAGGCCAACTTGACTACCTCACACTGCCTTTAATGAAGGGTGTTGTAAGAACGTGAGTGTCCAGGAATGCAAAGTGAACTCTGAGGATGTAGGAACAATATCCCAACAAGGAGCCAGCCTGAAATACCTGCTTACTGATGTTTGTCTGAAACCCCATGTTTTGGGAACCCTTGTACTAAGTGGAAATGTTATCGATCTTCAAGATGCTGACAGTTCTCCCCTCCTGCAGAAAATGCATCAGAAGACATTACCACACCCACAAGTGAAGGAAGTTTCTATGCGCTAAGCGCACAGCAACTTGTATTTAAATAACTAGCTCTGGATGGGCACGTGACAGCGGGCTGCTCTTTTTCTGGGCTCCATTACTACACAAGCCAACATACTTCTTGAAATGCAAACTAATACAAAGTTCCACACAAACTTCACACTGAGAGAGAGAGAGAGAGAGAGAGAGAGAGAGAGAGAGAGAGAGAGAGAGAGAGANGAGAGAGAGAGAGAGAGAGAGAGAGAGAGAGAGAGAGAGAGAGAGAGAGAGATGGAAGGAAAGTTTCTTGATTTATCGAATTCCAATTTAAATTGATTTCAATAAGTAAAACTACATTGAGACTGTAGACATATCTACAACTTTTTCCCATCCTGAGGCTCAACGTATCTTGATAACACTACTGACAGAAGAGAATGCCTTTAATCTACCCATTATGCTTGGCTTGATTGGAATACCTGCCAGTATATTGATTCTATCGCAAGAGTGATTAAAGGTAGCAACTAACTCTTTTTGCTAGATTCCTGGTCATGCTAACACAATCAGCTGCTTTCCAAATCACACCCCAGCTTACCTAGTAAAAGATTAAATAACCTTTGACTCATGTTCTCTAGAATGTTTGATTTTTTTTAATCTTCAGAAAATCTGTTGCTTTTACCATAGTAAAGTTTTAACTTTTATGTTAATGTTAAATAAGTCAGCACAGGAGTCACCTTCAGAAAATGCTTTGGGTTTATTTTTTACAGGTGCAGTTCCCTGAAACTATTCCTCCTGCGAGTGCTACATTCAAAACACTAACTACCCAAAAGCTTTCACATTCATTTAAAACACTTAGAAGGGCCAAATATGTTAGGCAAATACTTCTTGACTATGCATGAAAAAGTAAACAGGTGAGAACATTAGAGAAGTAAACATTCAGCTATCTAAATAAAAAGTTACATAAATGTTAGATGACATTTTTTTTCAAAATTATTTGCAAATAAAATTCTGCTCACATGGGGAAGAAGCAGGGGTGGGGAGTACATTGCAAGTCACTGTGAAAAGGTCATCATAGGATTCAAGTCCTTAGACTCTATTAAGCTCAGGACATAAAACATCATCTGATTCACTCTCTGGACTCTGTGTCACTGTTCCTTCCCTTTTTGGGGGGTAAGTCCTGCCTTCCCATCAGGATTTCCCATTCCTCAAGGACAGACATTTTGCTTCATACCATTTCTTTCCCCCAGCACCCTGCACAGTAACAGGTGTCCAAAATGTGTTGGTTGAGTTGACTAATCAAAAGCTTAAAGAGATGCACAAAACAATGTCAAAAGAGAAAAAGTTGTTTTACAAGTGACAGATATGCATGTTCCATCTTTCACATATGTATGTTTTTCTCAAGTCAAAATGCCATCATGCTTTACATTACGGCTATTTGTGCTGACACCTGTCTCCATTTATTTATCTCTGAATTGCACAGAATCAGCAAAGTTCTTTATACATGGTATATACTGAATGCCATGAGTATAGTCAATGAATGAAACTTTTCTTAATAAGGTCAGTTTTACTAGAGGTTCAGACAAAGGGCTGGGTGTTGATGGAGAGGGAATTAAGGCTAGAAAGGCAGCCCAGGTGGTGTAGGATGGAAATAAAAAGGATGGAGAATGAAAAGGATGTGATAAATACATCAGTTTGACTGAAGGAGGGGGCTCAAACAGAAGGAAATGGGAAATGGGGTTGACAAAACAGGCAGCACTGGTGGGTGAAGTCTTTGTAAGGCTAGTTAAAAATCAAAAATAGGATCTGAGGATGATTATTCCAATTGTTGAATTAGGGAAAGATGGAGGACTAGTCAGACTATTGAAAAATTTCAAGCAGGAGAAGGGAGCCTGGTGAGAACCTTGGCTAAGTCAATGTAAGAAAACGGACACGTCAGAGTAATGCCATGAGGAAAGAAGCAATAGGTCCATTGACATTGAATTGTAAATGAAAAAAGCCTTACTGGAGTTAATATGGAGAAAGACAGCATTTGAAGACGATTTGGAGGAACTGAAGGCCATTGGCATAGTGGTACCCTTTGCTGTGGTCAGAAAAGAGTGAATGAGTGCCTACGAAATAAAAAGATTGACCTAGTTTATGAAATGTCTGTTGTTTGTTCTTGGGACACTCAAATCATGTACTATAATCAAATGTAGAAATGTGACTAGAGTAAAATGTTAGGGCTGGGGCTACAGGTGGCTTTCGAAAATAATAGTCAATCTACATGCATAAAAACATTATTGCAGAAAGAAAAATGTCACCTCTATTCAAAAACTAATTTCGATAGTGTCTTACTGAAATTGCAAGTATTGTTTAGTATAATCACCTGCTATTCCAACCTTATGTTAAATGATGAGTTACATAAGCAGGTCACCAATCATAGACTCACAGGCCTGGATAGACCTTACCGGGACTATAAGCGGTTGGAACACAGGGTGCACTGTACCTGCCATAGCATTTAACGCAGAGGCTGGCACAGGGGAGGAGCTCAGTAAACGTTTACAGAATTAAACAGCTCCATTCCTGGCTCTCACACTTGGCAACTCTTTCAGTAACCAATTTTCATTTTTAACAACCCCTGGAATAAAATTAATAATGCTGAATGGAAAAAAACCCCAGCTCACATCATATTACTTTTATTTGCAAAACATAATTATACTACGTTAACAGCCTTAAAAGACTTTGCAGGGCCGGCCGAGTGGCTAAGTCGGTTAAGAGCTCACTCAAGAGTGTGAGCTCTGAGCTACAGGGTCACCAGTTCAATTCACGGCCTGAGCTGAGCTGCCGCTGAGCTGCCAACAGCTGGCAGGATGGCTCAGCTAAAAAAAAAAAAAAAAAGACTTCCGCAGTGACTGTATTACCTACTTCGGTGGGATATTTTCTTAGAGAAAGTGAAAATCCAGAGTTGGGAAGTGACACTTCCTCTTTCAGAGACCTGAGCCAAAAAAAAAAAAAAAGTCACAGTGCAATAGAGGGACGGGACAAGTCACTGAGAAATGGTAACCTGATTTTAAATTAAGTTCTTGGAACATTTCTGAAAAACTGTGCTGATGAACACAGAGCCACCAAAATGACACTGCAGCAAGCAGTCTATTGGCGTCAATAGCTCTCCTCTGTGTGTCTTTAGCCTGGCAAAGAGGCATCCATCCCACCTTCATTTCAACTTCTAGGTTCTGTTCTACTTGCCTGAGTTATTGATTAATAATATCCTCAGTTTGCTTTTGTGCTTTGCAGAAGCTGTCACTTCCCACCTCTGGCTGTGACATGTGTTTGATATCAGGAAAGTCACCTCTGCTTACGTCTCCTAAATATCAGCTAGGCATTTACGTAGCTACATCCCTACTCAGCATATTAAGGGAGATTGCTAGGGCTGCTCTCAAGAAAAATCGCAATGATTTGAGCAACCTCTCCCTCACCTTGCCCAGACTTGGAGAACCTTTTGTTATTAGGATGACTTCCTTTTCCCAGGTACAAACCTGCTTGGAGGGTAGAATCTGTCAAATTATTCAAAAGTACAGATTACTGATAATCCAATGTGTAATAACACTCATAAAGACATTTTTGCATTTTAAAAGAGAAAAAAAAGTCTTAACCCAAAGGAACTGATGTAATTTTGAAATTTCAAATACCAGTGAGCAGATAGGAGATACGTTTTAAATACAATATGGAATGGGGGTGGGGAGGTATGTTCTGGAATTAGGCCATATAAATAAGCCTACTCAACAACAGATAGACAGTAAATCCTTGGATTGCGAGTAATGTGGTTTGCAAGTGTTTTGCAAGATGAGCAAACATTTCTAATACATTTTAACTTGGTAAATGAGCGATGTCTTGCAATACAAGTAGTTTGTTTCTGGAACAAATTATGCTTGCAAACCAAGGTATTGCTGTATTTGGTTTTTAATTACTTGATATCAACACAGATGGTACAATAGAATTATAATTGCAATACTAATATTTAAATGACTTTTAACACTGAGTTATTTTTAAAACCCTCAAGAGGAAATATTTCTAAATCTTAAATTAGCCAGAAGTTTGGTAAGGAATAGGGCCAACACAGGCCCTTAGGGAAAAGCTAAATTTAGGAAAAAAAATCTGTCAATGTTTTCTAGAATATTTTCATTTAATCCCTCTTAATAAGTAGTATAGTTTGATGCACTTAAGTTGTCTTTCCATAAATGTAGATTACTTGGTTTCCTGATTCATTTCTTTTGATACTAAAATCATCTACACATTTACATCTGCTCAGAAATGATTTCAGGTGATTTCTTATTCTAAATATAGTCTGTATTTTTTTTTTAGTGGTTACAACTTTTTCTCTTGGATAGCATCTATACAGTTCATTACCACTTTTGAGAAATTCAAACATTTCAGCAACTTGAATCTAAGTTCAACACACAAGCTGTTCATTTTGAAATACCTGCTCCCTCGCACCACCACTCCCAGGCAATCAACCCTGAATTTGTATTCTGCCTTAGTCATCCAAATAAGTTTTTATTAATAATCTGTAGAATGGTTTTTTTTAGGCTTTATTTTTATGAGAAGTTTTGGGTTTACATAAAAGCTGAGCAGAAAGAACAGAGTTTACATTATACCCTCTCACCCCATCCCACCCCCAGTTTTCCCTACTGCTATCATCTTGCATTAGTGTGGTGCATTTACTACAATTCATGAGCAAATATTGATATATTATTATAACGTAAAGTCTGTAGAGTTCATTAGGGTTCACTCTTTGTGTTGCATATTCTGTGGGTTTTTACAAATGCATAATGGCATGTATCCCTTAGTACAATATCATATGAATAGTTTCACCGCCCTAAAAAGTCCCCGTGCTCCATTTGTTTATCCCTTCCTCTCTCACCCTACCTCTCCCAGAACCTTGCAACTACTGCCTTTTCACTGTCTCCACAGTTTTGCCTTGGTCTACAGGCTCTTAACTGTATGGATAAGACAGGGAACAATTTAGCTAGGGTGATGTCATAGAGGTAAAACAGAGGAGATTTTAAGATTTACCATAAAACACATTCAATTATAGCATGGGAATTACACTATTTTCACCAACAATAGATGCTTTTATTTACTTTTTATTCAACTAATATTAATTGATAACATACTACTTGCCAGCACTGTTTTAGGTTCTAGAGATAACAGTAGTGAGCAAGACATACAGGGTCTCTGCCCTCCTGGAAGCATACACTCAGATTCAGGGGGAAAGGGAGGCAGAAATCAAACAAAAAGTCAAGCAAAATATTTTTCAAACCACTAAGTATAATGATGGAAACCAAGCAGGGTTATGTGACAGAATGACAGGTGGAGACTGGTTAGGAAAGGCTTCTCTGAGGATATGACACTCGAGCTAAGAATTAATAGATAAAAAGCAACTATCTATGCAAGAGAAGAACATTCTGGGCAGAGTGAACTGCAGATAAAATGGCCCAGAGATGGGAAGTGGCTTGGTCTGACTGAGGAAAGCAAGCTCATCTGACTCAGGGGAGTGAACTGAAGGGAGAGCAGGCGGGTGAGACTGGGAGAGGCGGGTGAGACAGGAGGCAAGGCGTTATCATAGATGGTCCCGGAGGCCACAGGAAGGAGTTTCAATTCTATTTTAATGGGAAGCCACTGGAGAATTTTAAGGAGGAAAGTGACATGATTTGATTTATGTTTTTAAATGATCACTCTGGATCTATAGAGTATCTTAGCTGATGTCTTTAAAATAAGTACTAACACTAATACACCAAGAGTATTAAAGATGCCAATCAATACAATGCAAATCCTAGAAAGTAAAAATGGCATTTTTATGTTCAAGGCCAAAACCATCAGAACATGTATCTGTCCCTACCCACCCCACCCCCTGACAGAAATAACCAACAGAGATATTAATAGTGTTTTCGATCACATCCACAGCCTGCTGGGGTTACCATTTGGCGCAAGGATATTTACACTCAATTCCATACCAAAATGAAAAATCATTTCCATAGGGAACTATAAATGACAACCTCATTACAAATACTTCTGTTTTGCACTATAGCTTTTTACTTTAAGCTTTGGAAAACAATGCTATACCTGAAATTATAAATTGCATTTTAAAAATACAAATGAGAAAAGGCTGATGTTCAGATTTGGCTCCAACAGATACAACTGAAAGACAAAGCACTATTGGACACTTGCGGATGGGAAATGGAAATTAGCCAACCACAGTCCAGGTGCTTTTCTGCTTCTTACAGGCCTCGCTCCAGGGGACCAGTCTTCCCTCTCAGTGAATAATTTTTCTTTCTTTGCTTAAAAGGGAATTGGAAGAATAAGTGATTTCTACTGTCTGTCTCTATGGCAACTAGTACCCTAATTTCACCTCTTAGATGGCAATTATACCTATTCACTGAATAGCTTTCAGTCCCTACTTTTATGATGAAAAATTGATTTCATGAAAAATGAGATATAGGTAATAAGCTAACTTCTCCCCTAGCAACCATGAAGTACAGTTTATAAGAAGTACAATCATTCATAAGCAGAATACACTCTGGGTTTTCTTTTTCTTTTTCAATTGTAGGATCTTTATCCCAAATGTCTTTTTTCTGGATTTTTTTTTAATGATAAAATATTATCCTTTTCTTCTTTAACACTTATTTTTATTCGACTATGAAAATTAGTTGGGTTCATTGTAAAGAGTTTGGGAAACACAGAAATAATACAGGAAAGCATGTTTAGGAAAATAAAATACACTCCCCTTATTTAAAAATAATTGCTATTAATATCCTGCTAGAATTTTAGGTGTGCATACATATAAATACAGTTTAAATCCTACAGATTTTGTTTTTGGAACCAGATTTTTTCAAAAAACAGTATGAGAAGTTCTCTACAACTTTATATATTCTTTTAAAATACGATTTTAATGGTTTCAAAGAAGTCCATAATATGCTTTACTATATTTTATTTAACTAATCCCCCTATATTGACATTATTAAATATAAATGTCTATGTACCTATCTATTGGCTTAGAATAAATCCCTGGAAAGAAATGCATAAATCAAATGTGACAAACATTTTAAATTATACTGCCAAATTTTCCTCCCCCCAAATTATATCAATTTATTTTCCCACTAGAGGTAGATGGATGGGGGAGTATCTACCCATTTCCTTAAATTCTTTATCAGAGGTACTATTTGTAAAAAAAATGATAATAATAGTAATAATAATAATAATAATAATGCCAATTTAATGGAGAGGGTAAGCATCTCACTACATTCCTTTAATATCTTTAATTAAAAACTTATTTTAAGGTTAAATGTGTTTTAACATTTCCATTTTTTTTTTAGGGGGAAGAGATACATGAATTGCCTGTTCATCTCTGAAATAAAGATTATTTGTTATCCCCAAATATCCATTCTCCCTTTATTTCTTAGTAACAGAACAGATGTCTTTCAGTTGAGAATTTAGAAATGACATTTCCCATCCTCTGCATGTAAGCATGTCCATGTGTCAACTCCAGACTGATGAAATATAAGCAAAAGTGATCTATGCTATTTCAGAGAAATGTCTTTAAAGGCAGAGGATATGCCCTCTTTTTCCTCTTCATCATTCCTGTTGGTTGGAATGCAGATATTACGGTTGGAGCTTCAGCAGCTATCTTGGACCATGAGGATGGTCTAAGGCTGGTGGAGTAAAAAGTTAGAGGGAGCCTAGGTTCCTAAAAACTTTGCAGGAGTGCCAATCTGGATGGCTGGTCTCCATATTTTTATGTGAGAGAATAAAACAGTATTTTTAAGCCATGATTAGTTTGCATTTTTAGTGTCATGAAGCTGAACTTAATCCTGACTAATGTAAGGATTTTGTTCTCCATATGTTTTTTCTTATAGGTTTTTAGGTACTCTTTCTATTTTAAGGATATTTACACTTTATCTAGCATACACATCACAAATTTTCCCAGTTTATCATTAGCTCTTTACTTTTTTTATGGAACAAGGAAATGCAAGAATATACTTATTCTTAAATTTAATGGCTACATCAATCCATTATATATTCAGAAAAATTAGATAATGGTATTAGCTTAGAAGTATAAATTCATGAAAAATATTTTGTCTCAAACATCATAAGGCAGCACTGAAGCTTAAGTTTACTTACTATGTGTGTGCAATTAAATGATTATATTGTAAGCTAAAGCCATTTAGATGATGAAGACTTAATCAATAATTCATTCTTTGCTAAAGCAGAGATTTTCTTCTATTTATGATCTGTGGAGCTCTGGGCTCAAAGCATTGCCTCAGAGATCTCCACTGGGGCTTAAGGGAAACTGAATGGGCTGGCTCTGTCTGCCACCCCCAATTCAGGTTTCAAAAGCAACCACTCTTTGTTATTCATTAGAGTTCCACAAAAGAGCCTGGCCATATGATTTCACACAAACACAGAAAAGGAATAGGGAGTCACAATTTCCTACCAGCTCATAAGCAGCCAGCATCTTTTTCTGCACATCTGGAATTGCCCCCAGAGGCTCCAGATATGGAAAGTTGTCTTTCATCACAAGAGAGACTGAGGGGGTGTTGTCACTGGTGATGAGCCGAGAGGACAGGGTTAATAGGCACTGCTTCAGACTGGCAATCGGAGGAAGTCCACACAGTTCCTTAACCGCGACTATGGCATTCTGTGGGGAAGAAAACGTTGAATTACACTCCTGTCTGCATGACACATAACCCCAGCACTTCTAGGCGTACACAAAAGCATATTCATTAAATACATATGTAATTTGAAGCAAACTGGATTACAACCAACCAAAAATGTTGTGATATGCACAGAGATAACACACAGAGCTAATTCACTATTATAAGTCATCTTTCTCAATTTTTAGCAACTGCCACAAATACGCCACAAAGCAAAGTAGATTATGATCCAAGGCTACACAATGCTTTTCAAAGCAGAGCACTGGGATACTGAATACAGAGCACACAAATTAGCATTGGCTGGTCATGAATATCTTATTTGATTTGTATCATGATGATCATAAAAACATGGCAGTGGTTGTACAATGGAGTGCATCTCCTTTGAGCTTTTCCCCTCAAGGTAGCGGGCTGCTATTACTCACCAACCCCCAGTTGATGAACCATCAATGGTATTCCTTTGTCATCCCATCAGAAATGCACCTGACAGACACATACTAAAACACATTTCATGGAGAGCTACATTTGCCCATATTCAGGCTTTAAAAAAAATCATTTGGAATAGGAATTTCAATTACTTTATGTTTTATTAACAGTGAACAGTATCGAACCTAATATGTGCCTCATGAATTTAGTGACAATGGTAGTATTCGTTTTTCTACTGATTAGACTCCAAATAATCCTTAACCCAAAAACTGTACGTTGAGATGATATAAATTATCATACTACCTGAAAAAATTTTATTCATAGCCAACTCTCTTCAATATGTTTTTAAATACATAATATATGCAAAGAATATATTTCAAGAATAATATAGACATACATAAAATCTACTTCTAATATATAAAGTTAGCTATAAAATTGACTTATAACTAACTTAATACAGGGATTTATATTAGCTATAGAATCATATCAGAAAACATCAGGTAAAAAGATGCTACTATTTGGAGCTTATTTTTAAATAGTAGCTAAGGCAACCCACATCAAATTAAATGCTTTCAATCAAAGTATTTATATGTGATTTATGTACCTATTTTCCACCACTTGGGCTATTTAAAATTGTTTTAAGCCTATCCTAGAATATAAAAATATAAAAATAAAGTTTTCAGCAAGTGAAGGATTTTTAGGATTCTGCATCACATGACTATAAATCATGAATGACCATGGGTTTTGTTTGGTAGTAGGCAATTCTGGATTTAAAGCCCAACTTGTTATTTATTAACTGCAATATTTAGAAATTACTGAACCTGTTCAAGCTTGTTCTCTATCCTGAAAGTCGGGATTTTTTTGTGACGGTTACTATAAAAATGTTAGCTAAAGGAGCAAATAAAGTACACTGAAAAATATTCCTCTCCTGTTTTGCTCTCATACATAGACCGCTACTGCTTCTGCCAACCAACACCCTGCACATTGTAGGAACTTAGTACTTATTGTTTGATTGCTTCTCGTAATACAAACCTAGAATAAGTATATTAAGTAGTATTGCAGAAAGAAGTTTGCAGGCATCTCTGACTGCAAGTATTTATGAACAGAAGGAAACTAACATTGAATTTCTACATGCCAACACTAAGCAATTTACATATACTTTAATTCTCGTAATAATCCTGTGATGTAAATATTACCATTTTTCTTACCTTATGTGAAAGAAACTGATGATCAGAGACCTGATATAATTTGCTCGAGATCACACAAGGATGGAGTTTAATCCAGAACCTATGTTTTTTCAATCTATATTCTTTCACATTTCTGAGAAAACTAAAGAGTTATCAACAAATCCAAGTGCTGCATTTTGTTTGTTTAACTTTCTTTGCTCTTGTAGGGAGTAATTTACTATTGTTGTTGTACATTTAAACAACTAAAAATATCTACTAGGCATTATAGTTGTTCCATACGACTTCAAATTCCCTTCCATGTTCATATCTGCAAATATTTCATATATACTTATAATTATTATGCATGTGTGTGTACACATTTTCTATATTATGCACACATATAATATTTTATGTTCTATTATTTTCACATTGTTTCATATACACATTCCTATATATCAGTTATGTAATAGGGATATTTAATTGATATATACCATTTCGGTACATTGATAATCCATCAACTGGCTTAGTTCAGGCCCAATTTAACAGCATTCACAATTAGAAACATAAAATACATCTGCTTTGTCACAGGCAAAACTGGACTTAGTTCAGTGGTACATGGGTTGACACCACCTTTCTGATAATTTTTTGAGGAAACAGGTTATTACTAGAACACAATGTTCCCTGGTAAAAGTGGTCAAACGAAGTCGGGGTGGGGGGAGGAGAGTATGGGATTTTTCCTACCTGCATATTTTCTCTCATATCTATGGCTTCTCGTAAGGGATGAACTGCTATTTTAAAGATGTCATCTATGGTTTTAAGACCAATATTTCTGAGCATGGTGTATTCTCGAACTTTCTTCCCCATTCTCACTGAAAGGCTGCGCTTCTGTGCCTTTCCTCCTCCACTGCGATTGGTTATTGCTATGTGGACAAACAGGGTTACGTGCTCCATGATGTCACCCACAAAAGAGCGCAGGGGAACATGCCGATACCCAGGCTGCAAACACTCAAACGGTATCGTATATTGCCCTATAAACTCATCCCCAATGTAGTCATCATCCAGAACAACAAAACGGATCATGGCCAGCTCAGGTAGATTCACTTGAAACTCAAAAGTTTCATCAAAAATCGGATTATCACTGTTTTGTTGTACAGTTTTAGTTCTTTGTTCCGAACAGTCCGCTGGTATTCCGTGTATCTCTATACACACATAGGGATCTATGACGTCCCCTTTGGCACAAGCTCCCTTGGGCTTTGGAAAATTCTGACCACTGATGATCTTGATATGAAGAGCTAGAGGAGACACCCCTGGTACAATGCCCTTTGTATTTGCACTGAAGTAAGAAACTTCATCCCGCATAATAGATGGCCTTAGAACGTAACCACATCCTCCATTTTGAAGAAACCAGCCTGTGTAAAGGTCCATCATTGGACCTGGAGTCTGAAAATTCATTGCCACAATCTGACAGCCACAGTTCCAAAAGTCCTGTGGATTCAAGTTACTGGAATCTATCCTCATGGCACTTGGATAGATTCTTGATAAGAACTTCTTGTTATAATTTACAAAATCCTCGGGGTATTCATTTGCAATTCGGCTGGCCTCTGTTTCACTAAAGGAACACATTTCCCAATAGTTTTGGCTTTTGATAGACAGCTCAAAATCCCTGTACTGAACAGATTTACAAATAGATACCAAATCAGAGAGCTCCCTGCACAGCCAGATTTGTTTCTGCTCGCCATTGTACTCCACTGACATCCTTCGAGACATTTCAGCTTCTTCATCTTCATCTGTGACCTCTCCTTCTAAAACATCTGAATCAGGAGGCAATTTCTTTCCTTTCACTATGATCATTCTTTTTAATTTTTCTGGTGATGGGAGGTAGGATTCTGATGGCAAAGGTGCTTCGGTGTAGAGTTTATTGCCAAAGACCTTTTTCATCTGTTGAGCCATTACCTTCTGCTGTGTTAGGGAGCAGTGGTTCCCCAAGCAAAGAATTAGTGGATATTCAGAAGCAACAAAGGCAAATTTGTTTATCACCTCTATGACATTTCGAAAGGAAAGGTGTGTTGTCATGTTATTTCGATTACAGAGGATTGGCTCATTGTCTGAACCATCACTTACATCAAGTTCAATGCTTCGACAGCCCATTTTCAAAGCTCTAACATACCCATTAATATCAGCTGGCCCCCTGAACTGGTCTTCTATGAGATAGGTGTTGTGAGAGGCATTGATGTAGTAGTGAGATAATGGCTGGGTCATATCCTGGGCAACATTTTTTTGCTCAGGGTCAAAAATGTCACATTCTGGTGACAACAAATACTGGGTAAAACCATCAATTGAAAGAAATCCTTTTTGACGTCCCTCTTCAGAGAGTTCATATCTCCGAATGATGTCTAAGCACATATCCTCAGTGATATGGGCAACTCCTTGCTCAGCTTCTAAAAAGAGCATCAGATCATTGGCATCCAAATATTCTTTGTTTTTCGATATCTGTACAAGTAAGAAATACACTTCTGGCCTGGTGCAGAGTTCACAAAAAGCTTCACAAAATTCCTCTTCTGTCACTCGAGTGGTTAGCTTTTCTTTGCTCTTCTGGATTTCTTTAAACTTTAACCTGATCTTGGACTCCTTCAGGGTAGGGTTGAGTTGCTTTATTAACTCTACAGAAGTGTCTTCCAACATGATTCCATTCCCATCGATATCTGCTGCTTCGAACACTGTTTTCAACCACATGAATCTTGGCGTATTCTGGTTATCCTCCATAAAATCGAGCGGTTGCTTACTTCGAGAAACCAGGTACCGTAACCCTGACACCCAAATGTTGGCTACATCTGCTGAATTGGCAACGAGGTCCAGAGACTCGTAATTTTCCCCGTGGAGTATGGAGAAGGCGCTGTCCTCACAGATCTGGTCAGCAAGGCCATTGTTTCGAAAAGTTTCTGTGTTCTTCCCCAGCCTGATCTCTTTGATGGCAGCAATATCCAGTTTAGCTTTCTCGGGGTCTTTCTTGGAAGGTTCCCAGCGAAGAGCTTGGAGGTCTGTGTCCAGAGTGAAAAAGCGGTTGTAAATGCGAGAGTTTGGCCGAACTTTCTTCAGTTCACAGCCAGCTTGCATGAAGCTGATGCAGTCGCTCGCACTGCTAATTTTCTTCTCCGATGGCATGCTGCTGAAAGACACAGTTTTCTTTCTTCCACCACATTTTTGGTTTGAAGGATCCTGTAAAAATAATTTTAAAATCATGAATCAATCTCCTTTAGAAAATAGACAAATTCAGTAATACTCTATGAACTCCTTAGACTCCATTCAGATATTATAATTATTTGGAAAGAGGCTAGCCTAAAATTTACCTTTTCACTGTTTCAGAAGAGAAATTGCCAAGAAAATTGATATTATTAGTTTCAGGAAAAAAAAACTTAGTTTTCAAATGCCTGTGTGTTCTTTGAAGTAAAATCAAGTACTATTAAGTCAACTACAAATCACTCTTATTTGTTCATTAAAGCAGATTTAGTAAGAAACTCTACCAGTTGGTACTTTGACAGCCTAGCTAAGTCCATATAGATATGTGAAAGAAGTAAAGCTAGATTTCTTTTAAAAGTTTCCCTTTTTTGTACTTTGCAACAGTTTAAGTTTGATACTTAAAACTAGTTCAAATAAAATGCTTCAATCTTAACATACTTTATATCACAAAGGGTTTACAATATAGCGTAACTAAAATTGTTTTTGTCAAACTATTTTGAAGAATATAAGTGTCTTGAAAAGTCAGATTGAGAGCTAACAATAGACAAATGACTTTCACTTAGCAAATTTTCAGAATGAGCTAAACAATTTAAGTGAACATTATGATAATTCACACCTGCATCTCAGTATAATGCTATTAGTAGATGTAGGTTAAAATCAAACAGAAGTATGAATAGTTCCACTATCTTTTAAGGCTCTTCTAATGTAAACTAAATTTCAAAGCCTTTTGCCTCAGGATTTCACAGGGAACACTTGCCTTTTACCCATGTCTGTAAGTATCCTTAGATCTTTGTCTCAGAATCCTGGTCTCCTCGGCCCATTCACCCCCCAACAGTGCCAACCAGGCATAAAACTCCATTTGTTCACACAAGTGTATCTCACACCAGTTACTTCTTGTGGCTATTTCCTTCTTGGATGTACCTAGGCCTTCTCACCTATCGTCTTTCCTAAATTATAGGTCTGGTCCTCTGAACACTCATAATATTAATATGATGGGTTTCACCTTAGTCCTGACTGTCCACTGTGTCTTTCACTCACCATTCATTTACACTGAACATCAGACTGATGCCACTTAAAACTAGAGACTTCTTTAGACTTTCTTCTGCTCAGACCATAGACTCAAGTTACTAATGCTCCCAAGGACATCATCGTTTCAGTTAATTCTCCCAGGAACAAATTTCCCCAAAGCACCTGAATGCATGTTTATCGTGTCTGATTTTATAAGCATATCAAAGAGGCAGCGAAGGATAGAGTGCAGCAGGCATTGTCCTTAGGGTAAAAATAACTACTGTCAAGTTGTGATTATTCCACTCCCTACATACATGACCTTGGGTAAGTCACTTAGCCTCTCTGAATCTTAATTTCTTCTTTTAAATAGGCATTAATCATCCTTCTATACAATTGGGTGTTACTGTGAGACTTAAAAGAGAAAATACACATATACATATTCCTTGTAAACTATAAGTGCTTGTAAAGTTATTCTTTTTGAAGGAACAGGGACATTTTCTCATATGTCTGTTCATTACAGTCACATGATATTACTGTTTTCAACCCTGAAAAGTATAGCCAGAGTAGTCTGGGCTGTCGCCTTCACTGCATCTTTCTAAAACAGAGTAGACGCTCTTCTTTGAGGCCTCATTTCATTGTGGTCTTGCCTGTGAGAGTCTCCCCATCCTGTGATACAGGATGATTTATTATTCAATTGACTAAAACCTTGCCTATGAAAAGGAAACACATTTTGCTTTAGTTATGGAATGTTGGTGGTATGATTCATTAACTCAAATATACATCCATTTTCAAGTGACAAAGAAATAAATTACCCAACTTAGATTACAGAATATTGCATCCTGGTGCCCTGGCATTTAAGAACTTAGCTCTGGCTTTTCCAGAGAGTTGTTATTTTTAATTACACGATAGTGGTCAATTTCCTCATCCTTAACTTAAAAATAACTATAAATCTTTGACTGTTTATACACAGATGCACTATTAGAACACATTTAAATTCGTCACAACCCACATGCTCAGAAACATCAGACGTTTGTGTGTCTTTTTTCCACACCATCAAGGCAGGCGCCTAATGGCATTGCTGAGATGGGATTAATCTAGCAAGTAAAATAAAGAGGGAAACTGTGAATTGTGATGGTAAATTAGACTGTGACTCATCTTTTAAAGCTACCATTTGACTAGTCATTTAAGCTAATGAGAGCTTTCACATTAAAAATTATTTTTATATAAGCAGATCATGTTCCAAATAAGATTATTGTCAACAGAGTTATAAAACCTCTAATAGTTCCTAGCAAACTTTAAACAGGAAATCAGTGTTCCCCTAAGTACATGTATATAGTGTCTGGACCCTATGCGTTATTATGCGTTACTACACCAACCTTTACAGCCTAATGCTCCACTCTAGACTTGAGGCACTGATTGTTTATGAGAACAAAAGTACTGTTGTCAGAAGTGAGTTCTCTTACAAGCTTCTCTTCTTTGTGGTAATATCTCCTTAAATCAAGACTTCCTTTCCTGGTAAGTTAAGCATTCAAGAGATAAATGTTTTTATATCTAGCTTACTAAGGAATCCACCTGCCCAATAATGCTTACTTCTTGCTCTGACCTGCAATTCCTTCACGTTCATAAAACTTATCCCAAAATGCTTTAAAACTTAGAACCAATGGAACAGATATGATCTTAGGTTGTCATCTCACAAAGGACAAAATCCCAAGTCATTATCAAGCCCCCCAAAGAGCAAAAAACTGATCCTAGCACATTCAAACAAATAGTTAGCCTGTGTGCTGTTGACTAGAGCCAAGATTACTTGTATTCAAAATATGCTGGAAAAGTTTCAGGACTCTGAAATTTCTCTAGGTTTGTTTTTTCAACGGGTATACTACACATTAGCTCTGAAAAGTTGGGAGGAGGGGAGATGTAAACTGTTAGAGTAGACAGGGAAGATGGATGACTCCAAATCTCCTTCTGAGCTTCTTCACCACCATGGCCCCTTTGCCAAGGCCTACACCCCGAAATTTTTATTTCCTTCAAGAAGATCCTGGCAGATTGGTGGTAGGGAAGAAGGACTGTTCAGGTCAACAATTCCCAATTTAAAAAGTTGATGTGTAGTTTGTAGATCTTCTTTGTTGATAAATATAAAACAATATTTAAAGAAGAAATGAGACCAAATTCATTGCAGTTATCTATATATTGAGAAGACAAGTACCTCTCTCACTTTCCAAGAGAAACCAACTTCGTTATCAATTTAGGCGTGCTATTGTCAGCTTTTAGCTCATTCAGTGTTTGAATTGACTCCAACGGCCATAAGGTCTTTATCCAGGAGATTTTTATAAAGTACAAGAATTTCCTGTTTATCTCGAAGTTAAACTTTCTTACTCTAGAATGAAGTGAAGAGTCTAAAGTACCGGTTCCCCAATTTTCTCTAAGAGCCGTTTACAAATAAATAAATAAATAAATAAATAAATAAGGTTAAATTTATTAAAGCTTAGCCTCGTATTCTAGTAGGGTTTAAGAATTAGGCACTGAGTTCAATCCTTCTATTTCTTAACTTTCTATGTTGAAGTTTCCAAATTACCATTTCAGAAGAAGGGATCACATTTAAACAAGTTAAATAATAAAATAAATAAACTAAGTTATGTTTATATGGTTTCTGAACATCTCCAGGTAATACTTTGTATTTTGTATCTACTGTCTTCTTAAATTATTCAATATTTCACATAAAGGATTTAATCATCAGAATCAAGAAGAGTCTCATAAATAAGTAAAGCAGTGGACAAATGCTTTACTCTTTTATTAAAACAATACAAAACATTGGTTTGTTTGTGAGTACTGTATTATACTCATATCTTAAAGATAACTTCTAATTAATCTCATGATGTAAGTAAGGGTCAATTTATAATCTTAGAAATAATTTCAAAATACTAGGGGAAAATAAACAAATGTGGTTTTTTTTAATTTTTAAAATTTGTCATTTTCTACAACATTGTTGCTTATCCACTATTAGGAATAGGATACCAATTATGATTAAATGAGATCCCTATACATCAGTAAAAGCTTTACAGCTCCCTAACCATGTTTCATTAATCTAAAATTAGAAAAAAATGTTCAAATAAGCCAAATTCATAAACTCATTTTCATAAGTTCCCATTGGTTTTGGTCTTTCTAAGCCCAATATGGTTGAATATGCTGTAAGTTCCTTAACAAAAACTCAAAGAGCAAAATAATTTTTCTTCACAACACACTGATAAGCCCCAGAGAAATTCTGCTGCTTACTATTCAATGCGAGCATAGCTTTGGGTCTCAAGCATGAAACTATTGAATTATTTCGATATCACAATTTCAGGAAACAAGTACACTGAAGTAGCACAAAAACATGAATGTAGGGAACGCCTCAGAAATGTACACTTAAAAATGGTTAAAATGGTAAATTTTATGTGTATGTATATTTTAGCACACAGAAAAAGAGTATGAGTATATTGAAGCACTGCACAAAAAATTAAGAGAAAGAAAACACCATACCAACATTTCCCTACCTCTGACCTGATGAGTGAGTTTAAACATCTAATTACATTGTCACATATCCTTTTCAATTTTTAGGCAAGTTGTTTTTAAGTGAACAGTTAAAAAAATGATTCTTTGTTAAAATAGAACAAATTTACAAAACCGTAAAAAATAGCAATCAAAACACCCATTGTCAAACTGTGACTGGAAGGAATCTGTTTCATAATGCAGAAATCCAGCTACATCAATTCAGATTTCTTAAAGTGGCATTCGCTTTTCTTTCTTAGTGTGGGGAAATGAGGCGGGCTTATTTCTGAAGCGTTCTCCTAAGAAAGTCTTCACATAAAAATTTAATAGCTTATAACTAAAAGACAAATAAAATATAGGCACATAAACCTTATATTCACCATAAGGATCATTTCTGTCCTTATAGACAACCTATAAACTATAACACTACACTAATGACATTCACTCTGGTCAATGAACTTCCAAGCAAAACTCAGAAACAAAAGGTTTGGTTGATACATAAAATCTTCAAAAGATTACGGACAATACAGTCTAGAACCCAAATGAGCCCAACCTTAAATATTGAGAGGTCTCTGGTCTCCATTCTTCATTCCTTTATTCAACAAACAATAACAGATACCTACTGCATGCTAGGAGCTAGCACGTTACAGAGTTTTGAGGAAACTGGTAAGGTCTGATTTTTATCTTAGCTAGTTCACTCTGGACATGCACTAGAAGGATTTAATATGGAGAAAACTGAAGATGGTGCAGTAAGTGACTTCTGTAGTATTAAAGGAAAGAAATGGTGATGGCCTGAGGTAGATTACTAATGAAAGGGATGGAGACAAGTGGAAAGTGTTAAGAAAAAGGAGGTCAAATCAGAAGTTCTTGACTGGGTCTAGGATTACTCGGAGGTTTCTGGTTTGAATGAGAATGGAATTGTTGCTAACTGAAATATGGAATACCAAGAGAGGTGAAGTTGAAGGAGAACTAAGTTTACTTTGGACCATGGTGGATTTTAGATGAATATGGGACATCAAGGTGAAGGTGCTGGGGAAGATGGAGAGACAAAAAAAATAAAAAAAAAGAAGGTTGAGGGGTAAGAGAACCAGGAGCATGAGTTCTCACAGAAGCCAAGGAATAAAGCGAGTGCTGGAAAATAAGATGTTAAAATGGTTTATTGGATTCAGCTGTTAAGATGTTACCAGTACAAGAATGTAAAGTAGAGCATAGGGAATATAGTCAGAGATATTGTAATAACTATATATAGTGTCAGATGGGTACTAGACTTATTGGGGTTAACATTTTATAAATTATATAAATGTCTAATCATTATGTTATACATCTGAAACTAATATAATATTGTATGTCAACTGTTATTGAAAAATTAAAAAATAATTTTTTGAAAAGATGTTGCTAGTGGGCCGGCCGAGTGGCGCGATGGTTGGGAACTCGCTTGGGATGCCAGAGGGCCCCGGTTCGGATCCCACATATGAGGGCCAGTGACGCTGCCCTCTACAGCTAAGATGCTGAACAACAGCTCAACCTGGAGCTGGGCTGCCGTGAGTC
>NW_017731373.1:2616670-2630798 GCF_001890085.2 Hipposideros armiger | reverse complement strand
CTTGTCTGTCCCCCTTCCCCCAATTCCCCCAGCACTGTTCCCATCCCCCCAATTCACCAATAAAAATCTTTAAAAAAAAAAAAAGAAAAAAAAGAAAAGATGTTGCTAGTAACCTTCAGAAAATAATATCTTACGTTGCCTTCAAGATGGTAAGGACATTGATAGGGTTGAGAGCCAAACTGCAGCCAGAAAAGAGGAGAGCAAAGGGTTCCAGGAAAGAAGAACAGGTACAAATGTACTTTGGTGGGAAAAAAGGCCAGGATAGCTACAATATATGTGAGGCGAGAGTGGCCCCAAATGAGACAAGAAAAACAGGCAGAGGCAGACAGTGTTAATCCAGGAAAAAAATCCAGTGTTATCCTCAGAAATGCTGACTTTACTGAATTAGCTTAGCGGTAGTTCAAGGAATGGAACTGAGTTCTAATATATACACTTTCCCTGCCCAATGGGCCTGTGCCCAAATCCACATCCATGTCTGGCAGTTGGGTAGTCTAGAGAAAAATCCACCCCACACATAAGGCCTAACGCTTCACACAAAACTCAAGGTGGGGTGGTGGTATTCTCACTATATCTGCTGCTTTCAAGTTTCGGGTAAGGGAAGGTTGCAGCTGTAAAATTATACCATGTATTCCACATTAAACTATCCAAGGTTATTTTCTCACAGTAAACTCAAATTACTTAATGCAAAGTCACAACCAGGTGACACAACTGACTCATGATTAACATCATGTGTGACCCACTTAATGTGACTGTGTGGTACAGTGAGGCTGGGGGTCCTGATAGTCACTGCTGAGAAGTGGCTGAAACCTGGCCCAAGATCTGTGAACCATTGGCTCTCCCTGGGGGCTCCCTAAGCTTAGTTAGTAAGAAGATGAATAGCTATTTTATTATCCATAAAAAAAGTATTCATGCTTTACACCATCTTATCATTCAACCGAATTAATTAAAGTCAATGCTAAGTGTATGCATGCACATATCTCTTGCCAAATTAAGTTTTATGTCTGTATTTAATGTTACATTTTATTTATAAAAGGTGATCCATTTAATAAAATGTACTAAAGCTATCTCCTTTAGAAAACCTAATCCAATATGTATACACTGTGGTGAGTATAGGAAACTAATTGAATTATAGGAAGCCAGTGACCCTCTAAATATTCTCCGAAATGACATCTCTTAATTGACTCTCTTCACTTGAAAGCAAAATAATTGATGTTCTACAAGCAAACATGGGGATAGAGTGCAGAAAGAGTCCATTTCAGGGTGGTTTCTTAGTACCATTGATTTGTTTTGTTGAACAGCGGAAGTTTGTGCCATATCTCACTATAGTCATTCACTCATTTGAACTTGTTAAAAAATGACACTCTAAATACAAGTGATAACCTCAAGCTCTTCTGTTGTGTAGTTTCTATCCAGTTAGGGCTTTTCTTCAAGTATGAGTTTTATTATGCATGCTCCATGGATTATTTCAAAACACAGCATTCACTTATTATACAAAGACTAATTGACCACCTACTATGTGCTAGGTACCATCTTAGTGTCTTGTTCTTCAAAAATATCATTAATCCCAATACTAATGCTGCCTGGATTAAATGCTTTCTCTCCATCACTCTTTTAATGTATAGGCTTTTATAACTGATGAAATTAGTAAATAGAATAATGACAAAAATCATCAAATTTAATCATGAAAGCAAAATATATAATGAATGCTTCTATATAAATAAAAACAGCTTTAAATAACATTTAAATAACAAGACCACAAAGGGGTATAAGCACTGATGAGGCAATATTAAAAAGAAGTACTATAGCAATTACGTATAGTTAAGTTACTCCTTTAAGACTGGGGCCTTTATTGAAATACTTAAAACCAGACAAGAAGCAAACTAAGCATTGAAATGTTCAAAATCTATAAAGATGGTCTGAGGAGAAATAATTTTAAAAACACTGCCATTTAACAAGAAAAAAATACAGCTTCTACATGGAGCCTCACTATAATTTTAGGTCATGTGAAAAGAATCTTAAATTATACAGCTCTACTTCTGATTTCATTATTCCTAGATATGCTAGAAGACCATGCAACCAACAGTGTGACATCTATAAAAGTTTGCTGCATGTACCCAGAGAATGGGATCAGTGGGTTTAGTCACACAAAGGTCCTATTGCTATGCTCTCATGGAAACTGCTAATAGTCAGACTGGAAAGTATATTATTATCCAGAATAATACTAGATTTTTCAATAGATTAATAATTTTATAATGCCTCCTAAAATAACTGTAATGGCAAAATCAAGATTAAGAAGTTACATTCTATAATTTTCATTTTTGAGACAAGAGGTTTCTTTATCCTCCTCTAAATCATGTTTATCACAGGCTAAAAAGGCTTTGGTCTGAAATTTTTAACAAAAAATTGGCAAGATTCCAGTTATAAAATAAATAAGTCATGGAGATGGAATGTACAGCATGGCTACTATAGTTAATAATATGGTATTGTATATTTGAAAGTTTCTAGAAGAGTAAATCTTAAAAGTTCTCATCACAAGAAAAAGATAACTATGTATGGTGAAAGATGTTAACTAAACTTATTGTGGTCATCATTTCACAGTATATAAAAATATTGAACCATTATGTTGTGTACCTGAAGCTAATATAATGTTGTATATCAATTATATCTAAATTTTAAAAAAAACTAGGAAGAAACTGACTCAAAAGAACAGTAAGAATAAGGATACCAAATTACCTTTTATAAGTCACAGTTTAAAGAACACTGTATCCTGATTTACATACAAGGTGTGATTGAAAAATATGGTGTTTAAATTTTAAAAAATCTATTACAGTAAAAGCCACATTGCCATTAATCCCCTCAAATTACTCCCTTTTGCTTCCAACACACTTATCCTTTCATTCTTTCCACTTTCTGAAACAGTTCTGGAAGTCCTCTTTTCTGAGTGTCTAGTTGCACTGTCGTGGGCTGCCTCCATGTCCTGAATTGATTTAAAACATTTTCCTTTCGCGGTCATTTTGACTTTGGAGAAGAACCAGAAGTCACATGGTGACAGATCCAGTGAATAAGGTGGATGAGGACACACTGTAATGGTTTTATTTGACAGAAATTGCCATACCAGGAGCGATGTGTGACACGGAGTATTGTCATGATGGAGGATGAAGTAAAGACACTCATGAAAGAGGACTTCCAGAACTGCTTCAGAAAGTGGCAAGAATGATGAGATAAGTGTGTTCAAAGCAAGGGGTAGTATTTTGAGGGGGAAAATGGCAATGTGTCTTTTATTGTAATAATTTTTTTAAATTTAAACGTTCACCATATTTTTCCATCACACCTCATATTTAAAATGTTTTTTATTTAACATCTGAAACAAACCTGCGCATATGATGTTTATTCAACAAGAGTGGAATAACGGTGAAGAACAGCCTCTCCTTGAACTTCTTTGTATATTCCTTCATCTCTGATTCATTCAAAAAGAAAAATCATTAAAACCTAATGAAAATCACTGACTTTCATTGCAAATCAGTGCTCCCAGGTAGAATCAAAAGCTGTTTCACCTGTTTGGATTTTTTTGTTTTAATGAAGAAATTAAGTCCATGTAGGCGAGGCAACCTGGACACAGAGAAACTGGGTAGATAATGTTTTGGGAGCCTGTATCTCCAGACATCCAATGCATTCTATTGTTCTGTTGATAATTGCCATTTCTGTTTTCCCTGCAGCATTAGGGCACAAACCTTGCAATTGTTTATTGTGAGACCTTACTGTCTGATGAGCGTTTTCTATTCTCAACTTTTATTTCCCCTGAAGTTCACATGCATAGATGCTCCTTTATACTGTCAACTGCTTTCACGGGACTCGTTTCTCACTTAAATCTTACCAATCTCCTCTTGCGTCCTGCACAATCCACTTTGTATTCAGTTACAAGGAACATTAACACTTCCATTATTCTAGTCCAAAACATGACCTTTTCAACTAACCCTACTGCTGCATGCAGTGCATGGGTTTGTTTATTATAAGTCCCAGGAGAATATGCTACAGCACAGTGCCTTAGCAGCACTGTCAGTCTAAGCTAAATGAGGTAGGCATCAATAAAGGTTATCTGACAATTATTCCCTGGCCTCTGAGGAATGGCATGCTGCCCTCAGTCCTGTTCCTCCAAGACAGATGCCCACCTCACACTCAAAAACACGACATTTAAAATGCATCGGTAGCCTGCGCAACTCTCAGCAGAGGTGCCAAGAACCAAGTGGGCCTGGAAACTGAGATATGATTCTGTCTTTCCTCATGAGACTCCCCACACAGCAGGGCCCGGGAATTCTGGCTGCACTTATGCCAGCGCCGACTTTGTTGTTTCTGGTCTGAAGATTAATCAGAGGTGCTCTTTATGGAAAGCAGCACGTCATGGTCCCTTTCAAAAGAAAATCTATAATGAACAGTATATAAATGGATACTTTTAATACCTATAACCAATGTATCTTTTTCAGTGTATTATTATAGAGATTAAAGGTAATGCCCTAGGTGTAAGCATAGAACTCAACTATTAGGGCATCCATCAGAAGTTGATAAATAATTACTTATGCCTTCAAACCTATGCATAATTTTATTTTTTCCATTCTAACTAATGTTGCATATTTAATTACACTACTTTATCTGAAAAATTAAAATACCAATGGAATGAAACATTATTAAATGGAGTTCATTTCACAAATGTTCTTGACAAAATTTCCCATTTTCCTATGTGTGCTGAATATAAAAAGCCAGTCCACAAAATAGTTTCTCCTTAGTTGTGACATTTCAATTTTTAGTGGTAATATTTACCATCAAATATGAGACACCAATATATAATATACATTGATTTTAGTCACTTTGGAATTTAAACATATTCTCCAGTCATCCAAATTTGACTACAACATATTTAAAACTGAAAATAAAATACCCAATATATTTCAAAACTATGTGAGTTCTACCATTTGTTATCATAGGGTGTTACTGAAACTTGGAGTTTCAAAAACAGATATGATTTATAAAACTAAGGGAAAAATACATATACACATACACACACACACACAAATGGACCATTTTTTGAATTTGTATTGTCTTTATACATTTAAATTATTTTAAACTTCTCAAATGAATATTTCTTCTGTACTAAATCCTTAAGAGCAATCTCTGAGCTTTCTATAAGGTAGATCTCTGAACCACATATAAAATAGAATGTCAATTCTCTTGACTCAACACAATTTGAAACCACATCCTTAATATTTATTTCTCTCTCATGGTGATAATGGAATATGCCCTTCTTGACTAGTTAGCACAGCCATATAAAAGCTTTGGTTCAAATAGCCAACTTGATTTGAACATCTAGATTAATCTGATTAAAGGTTTCAAGCTTTATCCATAACTTCCGGAATGGGTTAGAACCCTCTTTAATCTATATTTTATTATCTCTGATTAACTGAACATCAGCTTCTGTCCATGTGCAACAGATGGCAGATTTCAGAGAAGGCGTATTCTCAGCAAAGATTGTTTTAGGGTGAATGCCCTCCCCTTCCCATTGACACCCAGTGAAGGTTCCAGGGTCAAAGTAGAAACAAACCCATTGTCTTCATTTAGAAAAATGTGAAAGGAAACTATGCAAGGATAGTTTTATTTGAAATAATAAAACTCAAAGTCCATAAATACCTTACTGATAGAAATTACTAAAATAATTAAATTCCTTCTCCCCAAAATATTGGATTGGGAACTAATGGGTATTTCTCTCACCATCATTACCTACTTCCATGACTTTGTGCCAAGCAAAAATTTCTATGTCTATTGATTTTATTTGCAAAAGATTATAACAATTTCTAGTCTAATTAATAGAGCTGTCTCAAGAATCAAAGGGGAAAAAAGCATGCTAAAGCACTTTGAAAAGCACAAAATTCCAAAACAGTGAAAAATAGATTCATCTCACTTATGAATATAAGCAAAATATGACAAGGTATTAAAAGACCAATAAGTTCTTCAAAAATTCACATTTAACCAGCAATATAACAATGGATCAATATTAGGCAATCCATCAATGTAATTCAATGAATAAATAGGTTAAAAGAGAAAAGCAATATGATCAGACCTATAAATTCCCCAAAGGCATTTGATAAAATATAACATCAACTCTCAACAAAACTCTCATAAACTGGGAAGAGAAAAAAACTTCCTAACATGATAGAATTCTATTTAAGAATCCTAGAGAAAACATCATCTAAATTGGTAAAGATTTAGAAGCATTCTCATTAAAACCAAAAAGAAACAAAACAAAAACCCAGCTATTTACATTTTAGCATAATTTTGCATATTTAAGCCAAACCAATAAGGCAAGGATAAGAAATTAAGTGTAAAATATTGAAAAGGAGGTGAAAGATCCTTTTCAATTGCAGAGAATATAGTTGTTTACCTAGAAAAAAACAAAAAGATCAACTGAAGCATTATTAGAATAAAAAAGACAGTGGCAAAATAAAATATATAGAAGAATTAATAGCTGTCTTATACACCAACCTGCTTCTAAATGTAATGGTGAGGTGGGTAAGTGAGGGGGGAATTCCATTCAAATTAACAACAGATATTAAAAACAAGCCAAGAATAAACTTAGTGAGATACGTGCAAAAATTATGTATAGAATTTAATTTAATTTAAAGTCAAAAAAAGAATCAAATAAAAGAAATATAAAAAATTTCTCCCTGGGAAGATAATATAAGCAAAGTTCAAATTTTCCATTAATTAGTAGACAAACACAAAATTGTAATGCAAAGCCAAATGTAATTGTTTCAAGGGAAGTGACATTACAAATAACAAAGAAAATAATATATTATTCAATTGTTAGTATTGAAAAAAATCTACTATCCATTTGAACAAAAACATATAACTAAATTTTTGCTTCAATCCAGAGCAAAAAATAATTTTAGATGGATTAAAGATTAAATGGATTAAGAAAAAAGTACTAGAAAAAAATGTATGCAAATATTTGTATAGTTTGGGGATGAGAAAGATCTCTTCTTAAATAATACATCAAGGCCAGAAAAAAACATAAAAGACTGATTGATTTGACCACATGAAAACTTAAAACCTCAAACTGGAATATATTTGCTATACATTCCTTAATTTACAAAAAGTATTTGCAAACTAATTTTGGAAAAGACAAATCACAAAACTATACAACTTCTTTTTTTTTTTTTTTTTTTTTTTTTTTTTTTTTTTAGCTGAGCCATCCTGCTACCTATTGGCAGCTTAGCGGCTGCTCAGCTCGGGCTGGCCTCGAACCGCTGTTGCTCTGAGCTCAAACTCTTGAGCGAGCTCTTAACCAACTGAGCCATTCGGCCGGCCCACAACTTCTTTAAAATTATATGAAAAGATGCTCAAACACAAATAATTATATGTATATATACATATATACACAAATCATATTATAATTTTTGCATATCAGATTATCAAAAGTTAAAAAATTCAAGGTTATAAGGAAAAGGAAATTTGTATACACTCTTATGTTGAATACAAACTGATACAGCTTTTCTGGAAGCCAATGTGGTAATATGTTTTTAAATGTTAAACATGCATCTACTTTGATCTAGCAATATAATTTTTTGAAAATTTATCTTAAGGAAATATTTGAACAAATGAGCAAAGATATAAGTACAAGGCAGTTCGATGCCATTCTGTCAACGAACCAAAAATATTAGAAATAAACTAATAAGCCAAATACTTATCCCCAGTAAGGACTGGCAACTAAATTACATTAATACAACAGGATTCTATGCAGCCTTTATAATTTATAATGGATGTCATAGATTTACAAATCTTAAAATGGATAATCTGTGTTTGTGTCCTTAAAAAATAGGTAATAGAAGAGGACATATATAATAGCATGAGCTCTCATTATTTACATATGACAAACCTGGAAGGACACATTCTAATTGGTAACAGTGGTTCTCTCTAGGGGAAAAGGAGTAGAATTATTGAATTAGTTTTCTCTGTATTGGTCAAATTACTTAAAATTAACATATATTATCATATAGTATGAGCTATTTCCATAGCATTAGTCTTATAACTACTCATCAATTATCAGAAAGATGCACTTTGTAGAAATAATCAATGATTTCTATCTTTTTAAGAATTACTTGAGGCATAACTAAAATGCTTAAAATTTCAAAGTTCATGAGTTTATTTTTATTAAAATAATCACACCAATGTTAGTTTAAGAACAATATGCATATTTTGAATATTTACTTTTCTTGGACTGGTCAATGCATCCCTATTACAATATGACAAAATATCCCTTAAATATGACAAACCTTTGTTTGGAAATTATTTTAGAATCTTATGTTTTAGAACTGACTTTAATTAGCCTTGGTGAAAAGAATGTCCAAAGCAGAATTCAATTTTACAATGTATCTGTAAAGTTAATCTCATGAGTCCTTAAACAATCAATATAAATGAAAATGTATAGTATATCTCCTCTTAAATCAAACTGTAGCTGCCTCTAAACTTTGAGAGTAGATATAAGTAGATGCATGTTCCCTGAGGAAGAAAAGGAGATTAAACTGAGATTTCCTGACTAGTTATTTAAATCAATTTGATTTCAATTAAATGCACTCCATTGATAATGAGATCCAAATCTGTATTAAGTTAGAACTTAAATATTTTTCAAAAAAATTGGATTCAGCAAGAATTCCATATAGGTTACAAGAATTTTAATCTTTTACAGCACACATCGTAATTATAAAAATCCCAACCATTTTTATCAAATACAAAGTGTAGCCTTAAAAGTTCATTAAGAAGCCTTGGGCTATCAATCTATTTTCATGTCTAGATATGGAATTTCACATTTGCCTTTGCATTCTGCCCCCCTTAACACACTCGCAATTCTGGGAAATAGATCATAGTGCACAAACAGTGTCTTTCACTGTCTCCTAACCCACATTTCTTTATTTCTTTAGTTACAGCTACTGAGTCCCTTTTTAGATATAGTTTCCTTATCTAAACTCTACTAACCCCAACTCACAAAGTAATTTCTGTCCATCCTTGGCACATAAAACTCTCTTCTACCAACTGTGCTTAATTCTCTACATCTAACTCGTGAAATTCAACTTAGTGAACCCAATATTCTACCTTGGATGCTACTTAAAACAGATAACATTTTTCTGAATCATTTTTTGCCCTCAGAAAAAATAATGATTGTCAATATATTACAACACACTAAATCTCATTTACCACCAGGATGGTTGTGTCATAAGAATATAAACTGCATCATGAGAATATAATCATAAGAAATAATAAGAAACAATAACTAGAATAAAAATGCTCTTATATCCCATGTAAATCTGAGCCAAATTCAGCTGAAATAATAACAGTCAATTCTGATGCCTATTCTTAAGCGTTGGCTCACTGTTTTTAAAAACTGCCAGGTGGCTTGCTTTCTTGGCACTGAGAGAAGTTTACAAAACCCTATGAAATTTGAAATAGTAAGGCTTCATCATCTTCGCAGTTTTAAAAATGGAATGAACATCACAGCCTTTTACAGGACTATAAATGAACACATACTGATCTCTAGGCTATCAATTTGTCTAAGCACAAAGATATTTAAAACACGATTTGAATTGTGTGTGTGTGCTGGGGGACGGTTATATAAGGTCATTAGATTTACTAAAGAGCTTTGAATTCTCATTTGTTGATGAAATTGACTGGCACAACCCTGAGAGGATAAATTTCTAATACATCTACTAATATTCTCTGAAAAGGATAAGACACTTTATCCCAGGGAGTGGGAATCCCATGGTGAAGAAATAAAAGTATTCACATTACGGATTCTTTAGAACTTAATCATCAAAGGATCACGGGCAGCAAGGATTCCAAGCCATGCTGGGTCAATTAAATTAAACTTATTTCAAAATAAGGTTTCATCTCTTAGATTTCATTTAAATTATCAGTGAAAAGAACATTAAAGTCATTTATTATTATAGAACTGGTAGAATGACAGGGAAATAAAGTGCTTAATGAAACCATTTATAATCTATAATCTTTTTTCTCTAAAACAACATTTCTACTAAATACTTTACAATGAAAAAGCATAGTAATTTACAAATAGATTAGAGACTAATCTCTAATTAATCTCTTAGGAAAAGAGACTTGACACCCCAACATATTTCAGTTTAATTAGCACTGCTATCAAGGAAGCTTATAAAGAACTAAAAAGGAAATCCATAATGAATTTACTACAGTTACTTATTTTTACATTATCATCCCCAGGCGATTTCTTAATAGTAACTTGTAGAAATTGAGAGAAAGTGACAGCTAGTCTTATTTTTGAGAGTGATTCAATTCATTATGCTTTTAAAAACCTCCAAGTAAAATTACTTTCTGTTCATAAACAAAACTCAAAATAAGGAGAGTAAGAGCATCACACATTTCTAAGAAGTGTTACACCTTTCAAAGGGTTTCCACATTCATTTTCTCATGAGATTTCCACAAGATTTTAAAGATGAGAAAGTCCAACACACAAGGAAACTGAGTAACTTGTCAAAAACATATAAATTAGTGGCAGGGTTGGACATCAAACCCAGATATTCCTATTCCCAGTTGAATTTCTTCATATAAGCTCACACTACCTCTGCATTTTACTACTATACTTTTCTAGCTTCCAGCATTTTCTCCCCCACCCCTTCACCATGGCAAGGAATGCAAGTTTATGACTCTAGCTATTTTCTCTCACTGAATGTCGAATCAAAGGAGCTGTCACATTAGTTATTTCTTCCCAACAGTGCTATATCACACGGCAAAATGTCTCTCAAAAAAGGGGGCCACAAAAAGAGGTTATAGTATAGAAAATGCCTCATAATTTTGAAATATTTGAATTTTTTTCAATATACATTTATGAAGCCCCAATGTAGTGCCAGGCACTGAGGTAGGTATACAGTAGGTGGACTGTAATGGCACTTGTAGTAGGAAGATACATTAAAGGATAATCAGAGAAACATGTAATGAAAAATTATAAGAAATGCTCTAAAAGAAAATACAGGGTATTTTAAGTAGAGAGAGATAATTTACAATGCCATGGGATCTTATAGGTCCCCTGAGAACTAACATTTACTCTAGGCAAATTGCCAGGCAAACAGAGAAAAGAATATTCTACGCAGCGGAAACAACACAGGAAGATCCTGAAGTAACTACACTAACAGCAGGCCAGTGTCACAAATGTATAGTGAGAGAAGGCAAGAATGAAATGAAGCTGGAGGGTCAGGAAGAAGTCAGAGGGTCAGGAGAAAGCCAGATCAGATGGAGCTGTGAAAGCCATTTCTAAAACATCTGGAGTTCAGAGTTTAGTCTATGGAGGTTTTAAGGCAGAGAGGTAAAAGTTCTTACCATATATATATATATATTCTATGATATAGATACCTGCTGAAGAATGGATTTGGGGCTACAAAACTATTAAGAAAGAGATCTCTTAGAAGTGATCGCAGGGGAGATCAGAATATACTAAACTAGGGTGGGAACATGAGAGAAGTGGCTTTGAGGACTTAATGGAACTGGAGCAGGGGCAATGAGGAGAAGGAGAAGGAACTACCACAAATGATCCCCAGATTTCTGGTTTGAGCAACTGAGAGGCTGGCGGAGCCATTTGCAGACAGAGAGAACACTAGAAAAAGGCCAGAATTGTAAGTGGCTCTGGAAGTGCCCAGAGTGCAGTTGCCAAAAAGGGACTAGATCTCAGGATAGATGTCTGGGTTCAAGATGTAAATTTGGGATTTAGGAACTGTCAGGTTGTTAGGAGTATCTGAAGCCACAGGACTAGATGAGATAACATTAAAAAAAAAGAAGGTAGCATAAAGAGAGAAGCATATCCAGTACTGACCTTCAGAAAGCTCATTTTGAGATCAGTTAGAAGACAAGCTAACAAGGGAGATGGATAATGAAGGCCAAAGCTGAGGAGGGAACCGGAAGAGGAAGGACAGCCCAAGGAAGAGAACAATGCAGCAAGTGGGCTGGAGTATTGAATGCTAGTAAGATGTCTAGTAAGATGGAGAAAGGCGTCACTAGATTTATTAATATCAGTGTTATTGGTAAACTTAGAAAGAACAATATCATTGGACTGGTGGATATAGAAAGTAGAAAGTAGCAGATTTAAAAAATGGATGTGTAAAGGATACTTAAAAGTTTAGCTGAGTGAGGGGAGTTGAGAGACAGGACAATGGCTGGAGAGGGACATGAATCAAAGTTATTTATTTATTTATTTTGCTATTGTAACAAGAGGAAAGAAAGAGAGGGCAATTGAGTAAAAGGAAAATACGGACAGGGCGGGAGGAGAACTGAAAGAAAAGGAGATCCAGGGCTCATGTGAAGGGAATAACTGATCACAGAAATTCTTCCTCCGTTGTAACAAGAAGGAAAAGGAAGATGAATGCAGAAATAAGTAGGTGAGAGGAATGAGTGGTGGTAAAATAATGACCACCTGGTGGCTCCTATTTTATGTCTAAAGAATAAGGCAAAGTCATACATTGAGGGTAGAGAAAGAGTTAGAAGAAATCAGAGGTTTGACAAGAGCGGAAAGGAAACAATTTTCAGTTGTTTTTGCTGGCTCCTCCTCCATTCACACACCTATGAACAGTGCTTTCCTAAGCAACCACCTTTACCCATTCTGTCTATGGTTTTGCAATGGAAGTGACATTCATCTCCCCTGTGCTTCCTGTCTCCATCACTCCACCATCAACCTAGATCCTGGGACGGACATGTGCAGGTCTGCTCAACCAAAGCAGGCACTACCCTTGCATTAGTTATTGCTTCAATCCAATGAAACCCAATCCAGCAGCTTGTGATGAAGCCACCAGAAAAGACAACGCCCCTGGGAAAGAAGCACACTTTTTCCTCCAGGGCTCCTATCATGGTAGGACGTCAGTCTGGAATTCCTGGCACCTGTCGCCTTGCAGCTGCCGAGATATCACATCCCGAGTGACAAGGGCTGGGGTTTCGAGGAGGGGCGGCGATGGGTTAAGAAATCACAAGAGTCAAAAATAGAGTTTCTGCGGGCCAGGGGGCTTGCTCTCTCAGTCTGCAGAGACAAGACCCCTGGCGATTGGCACCCTCTTTACCACATCTGGGAAGCAAACTGAGGAACAAAGAGGCAAGAGATGGAAAGAAAAACAGTTCCTGATGACTTTTTGTCACCTTAATTCAGGGATACTCCCAGACTTATCAGTTTCTAAGCCAATACCCATTTCTTCTTGAGAGAATATGCATATGTGTGTTGGATTATTGATACTTGCAAGCAAAGACAGCCTGACTAATATAGAATGATATTAATCCTTGGGGAGAGCAGGAGAGTAACTAACTTACTAGATTATTGTCAGGCGTTGTTGAGGGTGCATTTGGCTGCTGGTTATCATGAATTTGTAGTGATATCAGTAACCTCATGATTGACACTAAATAAATCAAATTCTTTGAAATTTAAAGTAATAATACCCATCCCTTTCATATTTAGTATAATTAGCAATTTGATATAATTACTACTACTATATTTATATTAAAAAAACAAGCTATTTAGAAACCACAGACTGAGATAAAATATTTTCAAAAGATATATCTGATAAAGGACTGTTGTCTAAAATTTAAAAATAACTCTTAAAATTCAACAATAGGGCCGGCCAAGTGGCCCAGTTGGTTAAGAGCTTGCTCAAGAGTGCAAGCTCTGAGCAACAGGGTTGCTGGTTCAATTCCCACATGGGTCAGTGAGCTGCGCCAAAGCTCAGCTGCCGCTGAGCTGCCAACAGGTGGCAGGATGGCTCAGCTGGTGAGAGCACATGCTCCTAACAACAAGGTTGCCTGTTCAAGATGGTGGGCTATGCTTGCCCACAACTAAAGGCTGAACTCAGCACCTTGATCTGAGCTGCCACCTAGATGGCTCAGTGGATAGAGCATGTGCTCCTAACAACAAGGCTGCCGGTTGGACTCCTGCATGGGATGGTGGCTACGCCCACCCACAAGTAATTGAATACAGCACCTTGAGCTGAGTGGCGCAACTGGACTTAGAGTTGAGCTTGCTGCGCCCTCCACAACTAAGATTGAATGACAACAACTTGGCTGTTCCCCTTCCCCAATTCCCCAATAA
>NW_017731373.1:2533678-2616629 GCF_001890085.2 Hipposideros armiger | reverse complement strand
AGGAAGGAAGGAAGGAAGGAAGGAAGGAAGGAAGGAAGGAAGGAAGGAAGGAAGGAAACTCAACAATAAGAAAACATAGAACCCAATTAAGAAATGGGCTGAAGACCTTAACAAACATCTCACCAAAGAAGATATACAGATGATAAAGAAGCACAAAAGAAGATGTTCCACATCATGTCATTAGGGAAATGCAAATTAAAACAATAAGATACCACTACACACATAATAGAATGGCCAAAATCGAAAACACTGACAGTACTAAAGGGATATGGAGCAACAAAACTCATTCATTGCTGGTGGGAATGCAAAACGTACAGCCACTTTGGAAGACAGCTTGGTAGCTTCTACAAAGCTAAACATACTCTTGGGCCAGCCGAGTGGCGCGTTGGTTAAGAGCTGGCTTGGGACACCAGCTCTGAGCAGCAGGGCCCTGGTTCGGATCCCACATGAGTGCCAGTGACACTGCGCCCTCTACAGCTAAGATGGTGAACAACAGCACGACCTGGAGCTGGGCTGCTGTGAGTTGCTGGTGACGGTGTAGACTGCAGCCCCTGCTGCAGTGGGCTGCCATAAGCTACCTTGAGTGGCCGGCAGCCAGTGTGAGCGGCTAGAGCCGCTGTGAGCAGCCGTCCAGAGACTGGTGACAGATCTGCCTCACCTGGGAAGAGCACAATGATAATAATACCAACATGGGCCAGTGAAGCGACATCCTCCACAACTAGACTGAAGAACAAAAGGACAGCAACTTATCTGTTCCCCTTCCCTGCTTCCCCAATGCTGTTCCCCTCCCCCAATTCCCCAATAAAATCTTTAAAAAACAAAACAAAAAACTAAACATACTCTTATAATATTGGGTTGTCAGAAAAGTCATGATGCATTTTTGCAATGAAAAACAGAAAAAATATGTCATGACTTTTCCGACAACCCAATAGTATCCAGCAATCAAACTCCTTGGTATTTACCCAAAGGAGTGAAAAACATATCCACACAAAAACCTGCACATGAATATTTATAGCAGCCTTAATTATAATTGCCAAAACTTGGAAGTGACCAAGGTAGGTGAACAGAAAAATAAACTGTGATTATCCAGAAAATAGAATATTATTCACTGTTAAAAAGAAATGAGCTATTAAGCCATGAAAAGACATAGAGGAAACTTAAATGCATATTACTAAGTGCAAGAAGTCAATCTGAAAATGCTACATACTGTATGACTCCAACTATATGACATTCTGGAAAAGGCAAACCTATGGAGACAGTAAAACGATCAGTGGTTGCCAGGGATTGAGGTCAGGAAGAGATGAATAGATGAAGCACAGACTTTTAGGGCAGTGAAAATATTCTATATGTAATGGTAGATACATGTCATTATACATTTGTCCAAATGCACAGAATGTACAAAACCAAGAGTGAACCCTAATGTAAATTATGGACTTTGGGTGATTATGATGCATCAATGACTTTCACCTATTCTAACAACTGTATCCACTCTCATGGGGATGCTGATAATTGGGGAGACGGTGCATGAGTGGGGGCAGGGGTATATGGGAAATCTCTGTACCTTCCTCTGAATTTTGATATGAACCTAAAATGTCTCTAAAAAAGTTACCATAAAAAATGTTTAAAAGACATTATTTATAACAATCTTTTCCTTTGTCTCAAATTTAAATTAAAGACCTAGTCAACTTAAATGTAAAAAGGATATAATACAAAGTCACTCAATATCTTATCAACATCTAAACTGGCAAAAAGCAAATCAGAAGATGGCTTCCTTCTGTGTGTTTCCAGATGAGGCAGAGACTGACATTTGCCTGCAGTTTAACCAAGGGAAAACAGGTCCTATAAATTTTATTAAATTATTCAACAGCCACAAACAGATGCAATAATTCATTGTCAGTGAGACAAATCATTTTCTCTCTTCTCTCAATATCAATGAAGCAAATATTTGCAGGTGTTCAATCAACATCCTTGAATAAAGCCAAACAATACAACCCTTTTATGAATAACAAAGGAAACAAATTACTAGGATGAGAAAATAATGAGTCATTGACAAGACAACTATTTAGAGAAGTTTAAAAAAAAGGACTCTTAAGGATACGAGAAAAAATTTCTTACCAAAATTTTAAATGTAAAAGTCATTTCATTGAACTGACATTTATCAAGCAATTGCTGGAGTGAATTCCATAAGAATTAGATTATCAAGATTTGAAATCATTTTTTCTGACGTTGCTATTCATTTGGAATAGAAAAATAATTAGTCTTACTCATCCTGGATTGAGAATACCCTTAGACTAAAGAAGTTTTCTAAACTGAAGAAAGAAGTTTTCTAAAGAAGCGTCCTACAAAGGTTTTCTGACAAGGGATATCTAACCCCATCCAGAGAGGACTACCAGAGAAGAAGATGCAAAATTTCTCTCTATACTATTCCCATTTTCTAAAAATTATTCCTCATTCCTTCAGATGATGAGAGAGCGCTTCTCTCTGTTCTAATCTCAGAGGATACTGAGCATCCTTCTACGCCCACAGTGCAGGGTCTACATCAAGTTGCGTGTGCGTGTGTGGCTACATTCATGTAGAAGAAATCTTTGCTGCATCTCTGTCTTTTATTTTGTATTTTTAAAATCTTAATGTCTTTTGTTTTCTTCAAGAATCCTATTTTCTGAAGCTTTAATTAACTGTACAGACTTACTTGGGTAAATCATTAATGGTCAGACCACTGCTAAGTATAGTGAAAAGATGGTCTCAAGTACTTGTAGGCACAGTGCTCTATGACACTGGTTTTGTATCTCACTTACATGCTGAGTTATTCTGATTATCATTACAACCCTAAGTTACTTTCTTTCATATATTTTTCTCACATCTACATTAAGCTGTAAAGTTTCTAGTATTGTCTTTACTTGCTGTCACTATGCTGCCTTTGCCCCCCCCCTGTTTTCTTGGGGGGCTTCTGTGGGGCTTTGTTAGTTTTCAACACTCAGGTCCCTAGACAACTCCATCTGAAGTATGCTACTGGTTGTGCTCAAAATCCTCCAGGTGGGTAGGCTTTAGAGAAGAAACAATGTTGTAGTCTTTTCTACATGTCATAGAGAAACTGGGGTTGGTCTCTGGGCCAGAAAGAAATCTGCCCAGCCCATGTAGCGTCATGCCTCCATAACCTTTCCTATACCAAATGGTCCCCCTGCAATTATTTGTTCCATCAATTCATGTGCCTGAGGACAAAATGGGTGATCTCTTGTCTGCAAAACACAAAGACTTTCAATTCAGTCTTTGTTTTAACTTAGTTACAATCTTATAGAAGGAAGTACAGTCATAAGTGAGTCAAGGTTAATAATTAATAAAATTTTGGCTTAGTTTGGCAAGACTAAAATAGCACTCCTTTTTTAGTCAAGGAAACAAATTTCATTTAAATTTTCAAACATAAGACTATAAAAATGATGAGATTAAAAGGAGTCAATATATTAATAGATTTTGTAGTCAAATCTGTCCTCACCAAAATGAAAATTACTAAATTATAAATAACAGAATTCCTGAAGAAATTATAAAATGAACAAAAATTTTACAATTCTAGTTATAATATTTTCATTGTGCCTAAGTCTTAAATTACAGCCATATCAAATAGCGTTTTCTATCTAAAAGCACAGAAAGTTCACTGTTATTTGTCCCAATAATATGGACAAAATCTATTAATGCCTAAGAGAGGATGGAAATAAACAATTTTTTTAAGTGCAAACTAACTTCAGTTAATTCATGGAGTTAAGGAACTCAGTCTGATGATTGAAGCAGAAAATTCTAGTCAGGAAATCTAAGCTACATGCTACCTGTAATGAACCAGAATAATGTGAACAATCTGAAAATATAAGGTACTGTAATGCAAGTTTCCGAAGATAGGGACTTGGTTTTTGTTTTGCTCATCATTTCATCTTTAGCACCTGATATTATTATAGTAACTTGCTTATTCACAAGTTCATTGCCTGTCTCCTAGAGCTCTCTGAGAGTACATGTCCCCAGTACCTAGGTCCATGCTAGAATTTTAGGCACTCTATCAATATTTATTGAATAAAAGCTTGTGGATATTCCAGAGCTGTACTATGATTATTATTATTATTATTATTATTATTATTATTATTATTATTATCTTATTGAGTATTTACTACGGCACAGGCATTGTGCTAAGGGCCCTGCCTAAGAGGTAGAAACAAGATTTGTACCCATCTGACTCCTGGGCTCTTTCTCTTAAACTACTCCAGGAGCTCAATTCCATGAGGACAGTTTCCATATAACACATGGCTTCTACAAGAAGACAGGATCTTTTCCCTTATATTGGCTTTTATTTCTCCTATCATAAGGGAAAAAAAACAATTCTTAAATGTTTGACTTCCATAAGAAGCTATGGAACAAAGTCTCCATATTTAAGTAATGGTGTTTGAACCCTGATTGTGATGACTATATTTCTTTCTCAGAGTTCAACTGAATATACAAATATGCCATTAGTCATGTGTATAAGGAGTACAGATAGCAATGATTTTATCCTCAGCTGACATGGGAAACAGCTCTCAGATGATTGGTTTCTCCAGTTTAACATTATTTTCTTCTCTTCAGTATCTGAAATTACAGGATCTCGACAGTAATGATTCAAAGCATTCAAGTTAGTCAATGCTATCAGACTCATACAGCCAAGTGACCTTTCCCTTCTTGCAAAGTTAGGAGTTTGACTTTTAATAAATTCACTTTGTATTCTTCAGTAGGATTCAGATTATGTTGTTTTACTAGGATCTTGCTATTCCAGCACATGGTTTCAATTTGCTGACAGCTCACCAACCTATCAGCCTCCTCTCTTCCTCTCAGTTCTTCCTTCTCCTTCTCAGTTTCCATCTGTGCTCTACATTTAACCAGTGTAGCTTATATTGCACACCCCAAGTATAACATATATATCAAACTTTAAGTATATAAAAAAACTAAAAATAGAGAAAGAACAGAAAAAAAGCTAAGGGTTATTAAGTAACTATACTAATGCTTCCCAGCTAATTAAATGGTGTTGGAACCCAGATGTATCTGGTCTCAAGTCTACATTGTTTCCACTACATCAATAGTCCCCAAAGCATGGTACCTAGACCAGCTGCAATAGCATCACCAGGAATTTGTCAAAAATGTAAATGTGCAGGCTTCTCCCTAGGCCCACTGAATCTGGGGTGGGGTCCAGAAATGTGCATTTTAATAAGACAAGGGTGATTCTGATGCACACTAAAGTTTTACTGCATTTCATCACCAGTCCCAATCTTACCTGACCATAAGAATCACCTAAGATTGCTCATTTAAATAATATATTCCCAGGTCCTACCCATCTAATTCAGTATGTCTGAGGTAGGTTCCAGGAATACATATTGTTAAATGATACTCTTCCCCATCCCAAATGATTCTTATGGTCAGAGAAATTTGAAAACATTTAATCAAATGAGGATATTCAACTTTGTACACATACAAAAAAAAGTAGACACTGCATATAATCATGTGATAGTCCCATGTTAAAAATATTTGCATATTAAAACCAAATTTTTCAACACTTCAATTTTGTCCATAAAGATATATGCGCTCCAATGTTCACTGCAGCATTTACAGTGGCTGAGACACAGAAACAACCAAAGTGTCCTTCCATAGATGACTGGATAAAGAAAATTTGGTATATATACACAATAGAATACTACTCTGCCATCAGAAAAGACGAAATACTGCCATTTGCAACAATATGGATGGATCTTAAGATTATTATGCTAAGCGAAATAAATCAGACAGAAAAAGTGGAGAACCATATGACTTCACTCATATGTGGGATATAAAACTGAAAGCAACAAAGGAACAAGACAAACAAACAAGGAAACAAAAACTCGACGACACAGACAACAGTTTTGTGGTTCCCAGAGGGTAAGCAGCGAGGTGGGTGGTAGATGAGGGTAAAAGGGGTCAAATATATGGTGATGGAAGGAGAACTGACTGACTCTGGGTGGTGAACACACAATGTGATATATAGATGATGTATTATAGAATTATACACTTGAAACATATGCAATTTTACTAACCATTGCCACCCCAATAAATTTAGTTAAAAAATAAATCTATTGTTAGTTCAGAAAGAAAAGGAAGGGTACCACAAAATTAAGAAAAATAATTGGGAGTCACCATTTGAAAAATGTTAGGAAATGCTGCTTTGGATAAGCAGTTCTAAAGCATTAATATAATTCCAGTGTTCCAGAGATTAATAAATAATAAATGTATAATTGCAGGCAACTTTGAGAAAAGACAATGTCTATTCAAATGTAGAACAATTAATACAGGATTTCTGTTTGCATTATAAAGGATTTCTTACTTTAAAAAAGAGCCCATCTCAACAGTCTTATATAAATCTGGAGTTCTTCTAGTGTAGCTAAAACTTGTTTTTTTTCATGTATAATATTTACCAGAAAGAATGATCTTTGCCATTTCACATCCGAAGAAAAAAGTTATGTGTAAGTGTAGCAAGCTCCATCATAAATCAATAACTTGAAGGGCTGGTTGGGGCTTACTTTAGATCTCTATTTTTATTTCCTGAGCAGTAGGCTCCAGCATCTTCACCATGCTCTGGATGATGCAAATTTCTGGTTAATGGGCAGTAGCTGTTAAACACACTCAAATGAAAAATTTATTCAAGTCTAAGCACTGCCATGCCACACAGAGGGAAATACCTTCTCTCTCAGTATCATGCAATATATAGGGAGTGGGAAAATTAATAATCAACGTATCTATTGACCTTTATAATGCATTCAAAAAAAGAGGATTTGATAACATCTAAACCAGATTTGATAATATCTAAACCAGTGTTTCCCACTCCCCAGACTATCCACCAATGAAGCCAGCTTCTCCAACTCCCCTCACCTCCCCTCTCACCCTTCCCTTCTGTAGTAACAGCTGCTCATCCAGCCCCTACTCTCCTTCACTGTTGGGGGCCATTATAGAAGATGTGAATGGGTAACATCCCTTTAATACATGTAGGTAGTACAGATTATCCTGGGAAATACTCTTCACAGCCCAAGCATTTTTCAGTATTCAAGAAATAACAGAAATCCTACCTATAGGATATAAATATATTGAGAGTCGCTAATTAACGGGGTGTGCTGCTGAGGTTCCAGATGAAATCTCCTCGTTCCTCACGCCCCCTTGCATTTTTAGTGGCTTTCAGCAATCATTCGTTTCACATCTAATCCACTGCCATACACTGAATTCCTAATTATAATTACCCGTAATCTTTTTTTCACGAGCAGATGGAACTAGAGTTCCACAATGGGACATTTTCAATGCTAATCGTGCCACTTACTGGGTCAAATGTGCAATCCTTACTGCCAACTGGGACTCGTTCACATCCGAAGTAGCTTCCTAAGAAAGGTAAATAGACTGTTCCAGATACTTACTTATGCATTTTCAAAAATGGGTCTGAGTCTTCTATACCCAGTAGTATTGGTAAGTACTTTCTGCTAATAACCACGATATTTGATACATCAATATCAGCGCATTAACCCTGAAACAATCCTATTAATATTCCTTATGTTCATTTTACTTAATGGTACTTTAAAGGCAGGTGACATGAGAAAGACATTTGTCAAATCACCTCAGGAAATGACATTTACCACTAGCTCATAACAAAGAATTCAACATTATTTTTTAAACAAACAGTAATGTAAAGGCAGAATGCTCTGACCAATTTAATCTAATATTTTTGCTTTCAAAACATAATTTGAAATGTATTGATGAAAAATTTCTATAAGGAAGTTTGGGGTGGGGAGGAAGGAAAGGATGGACTCCACCAAGATTTCAAGAGCCTGTACATATGATCGCGGGTCCCCATAAGCCGACTCCATGGACAAATTGACAGCATGCTGACGAGCTGCAGTGCTGAAGGGTTCCCCAGCTACTGCTGCAGCTCAGCAGGAAAACACATCTGAGACTAACTCAACCAGCAGCTCGTTTAGGTGGAAGTGTGTTTAACATTACAATATTCTGCAGTCTCCAGGCTCGAGAGTTCATGTCTCTGCTAAATTTAACATCTGCGGTGACTTACACAGAAACCACTTCAACTGATTAATCAATGCACCCTCCTCAAAATTAGATAAGTTTTCTGTTGAATAATGAATTTGGATCCATTGCCCTTTCTCACTTACAGCTAGTACATCTTTCTGTTGTGAAAATGGCAGGAAACAATCGACAGACCATCAAAGTTTTCGATGCATTTTAAGTGGAAAGGTATTTTCCGATTTGTTCATTTTGAAGGAAACAGAGGTGAGAAATGCTAACTAGTGGCCTTTTTCAAAGGACTCAGATCCAGTAGCATATCAGAGACATGTGTGCTGTCGGCAGCACATGTCACTCCTGCACATGGATATGGGGAAAGCACATTCCCTGCCTGTAACATTAAGTGCAGCCAGAAACCCTTGCCTGGCCCTGCCAAACTGACACCCTCAGATATGGGGCTCAGCCTGGCCTGGACCTATTTCACCATCACAGCCCAAAGCTGTCCTGACTACATGCATTTTTGGAGTTCCTGTAACATGAACGCCCTCATGCTAACACCCTCATGCTGGCTTCTGTCTCTTGGCTCTGTTTGCCTGTGCTATCTCTATTCTAGAAGGTCTCTGCATGCAAGCCATAGAATTCAGAGCCTTTTGCAGTCTCCTCAGCAATCCAAACATAAATAAGCTAAATGATTTCACTTAAATTCAGAGTGTATATGTCTTGGGTGGAGGAGGCCAAGTATTAACTAACAGCCATTTCATTGGCTCCAACTTCCTCTCTTATCCTTTCTCAACTTTCCCTCCTAATTTAGGATCCTAATTTAGAACCACAAAGTATTAGCTACTAAGAGATAAAGAGGCTCATCTCCATTAAGAAAAGTAGGTGTTAGAATGATGCACAAGTTTAATTCTTCTACTTGCTAAGTATTATTAAATGTATAATGAAAGGCAAAGCCACCTGGGTTTTCACCAGGGCACCTGTACAGGCCAGGTGCAGTCTCACTCAGCATCTCAAAGAGGATTGTATCCTCAGGCATAACATCTTATTTTTATTCAAAAAGCCAAAATCAAGGATTGTGGGTAGTACTGACTGAAATGGAAGTTATTTTTTGCCATTGATGCTAAAGCTATTCAAGTGTAGAATATTGTATCTAAAGTTCCAAATGAGCACCAACAACTCCCAACACATCCATAACTTTACTTAATCGATGGGTTCTCAAACATCACCCAGGGACTACTCTATGAAGACAAAATTCAGTAATGTAATAAGCAGACTGCCAAATACTAATAGTCACAAAAGCAAATAGCATAATAATATTTAAAAAAAAATAGCTACTGTGGATAAATCTTACTATGTGCCACGTTCTCGGCCATGTAAGCTCTTTACCCATATCACCTATTTTCCCTCACAACAGGTCTTTGTGGAGGTTTTATTATTCCTATTTTGCAGATGGAGAAATTGGGGCTAAGAGAGATGAAGTAACTTGCCTAAGATCACACAGCAGAGATGACCTGAGATTCAAGCCTGGGTCAAGGAGAAATCATTGCTCATTTAAGCCTGGGTCTGTTGAACTCCGAAGTATTTGTTTCGAAAGACCAGCTGTCCAGAAAAGTTGCCTTTGTCTGCACTGATGTTTCATACAAAGCTTGATGCTTGTTCCCTGCTATCTACAGCAATTTCAAAAATGAATCAATCCCTTTGGGGTGGGAGAATAGCTTGATATTTTAAGGATAGGGAAAATTTCTCTAACCAAACAACCTCCCTGATGAAAAATTTTGTTGCTAGAGGTTTTGTTTACTTATGTTGTTTCTAATTAGCAAACAATTAGTAATGAGATAAACAACATGAAGACAGGGAAATGTGATTGAAGTGGTGGTTATTGTCTATAATAATTTTCTCCATTTCTTTGAATGCTTTTAATGTCAAAACTGCAACAGAGGCATCTTACTGTTAACTACCATCCCATCTGAAGCCAAGAAGTGGTGGAAATTTCACATGGAAATTTTTATAATCCCTCTCTCTCAGAGCCAATTATTTTTCCTTCCTACTTGGAACCAGCCCACTGCATTTGACTTCCAGCTGTAATGAGCAGAGGCTGCCAGCATGTCAGGTTCCATTGTGTTTGGGTGACCACTAATTAGAGTGATGAAACAGGGATTAGCTTCATCCTTATCACTACAAAAAATGCAATTTTATGACAACACTGGAGCTTTCATCGTTTATTAAAAAGGAAAGGGAGACATGTAAAGGTGGCTATTCAACACTTATCAATGCATCTGCTTGCTCCCTGAGATCAACAGTTCATTTTAATTTTATATTGTTTAGGTCACTGTAGATAAAAAGCTTTATTAATGTAAACATCAATCCAAGGAGAACCATGCTTCAGCTCACCATATTTTAAGACATAACATAAATAGTTTTCTCCAGCCAAACCTAATTCTCTCAGAATTGAAAAAGAGCATAGAAAATGAAAGGTTAGTTTGGGAAACTATAGAATATTGATGCATTTAAGATTTAATTGAGTCAATTATTTAATGAACTGGAGATTATCTGGAAGTTAGACATAATGTGACATTCCAAGGACATCTGGAATATCTCTCTCTCCTGTGCACGCACACACATACAAGCTTCAACTAATAGTCCATGAGGTTTGTGAATATCAAGAGTTTAAATCAATTGGTTTGTGCATTTTTTCAGCCCCAAGTTCCTACAAAACAGGAAATGTTGTATTTGCAGAAGGCAGGTCAAAGCACTAGCTGTTTCTTCCCAGAACCTTCGACCTGCACAACGTGACTGAAAAGGATCTGGGAAGAGAGTTTAGGAAGGGTTTCCTGTTTGTCTTCGTTTATTAGACTCTTCTCCTCTTTCCCAACACACATATATAAAACATCATGAATGCCATGTAATGTGCTCTTTCCCATTTGCCAGAATGATTTTATGTTTGTTTTTCATCTGAGCTCATTTCTTAATAAATCTCGACATTGTTCGTGAACGTGCAGAATCATTTCTCTCCCTGAGGGATCGTTTGCAGAATGCCCCCAGCACACTGAGGAAGTGGATTCCAGCCTGCTAGAGCAATATTGACTATCTACACCATGACCTAGCTTAACCCATGGGGAAATCAAAACCTCAAGGATCTGCTGTTTTGCTTATTAAGTCTGGCCTTAAAAGCTGGTCCCCAAAATGTCTCTGGATTCCGGCAGGCCATTTGGAAGTCAATTTTTATCTCCTCCCACAGCACTCTTTTTGTAAATGCTGCACTGGCAAGAGGAACACCCTGTTCATCTCAGTCCCGTCAATGCAGAGCTGCTGCCCAACTGGCAAAGAATGGGTTCTGAGCAGCCGGCTTCCTATCTCACTCCTTGAAAGGGTTACAGTGATGGGGCTGGAGTCAGTGGCATTGGAGAGAAGTGTTCCAGGCTCAGCAAGGTGCTGGAGGGCACTCCCTTCCAGGCCACACACTGCTCTCCCCTCTCTTCCCTCTGAACTTGTCCCCTTGCTTTCCCAAAAGAGAAAGGCTACTCCCTAAATACTGCAGCTGCAATCCACTTAAATGTGAAAGGCAAGGGGTAGAGATGGTGAAATTGTGGTTTCTTTCCTGACATGCTCTACCCCAAACACAAAGCCTCCACCCCAAAGCTGTCTCCCCTTCCCATGACTTACCGCCATCAGTGGCCGTCACCATTATCTGACGTGCCTGATTTTTCCTGATCTTTGCCTCTTTTATCCTACCCGTCACTGCTCTGTCCCTTTCTCCTTTGACACGTCTCTCCTTCCCTTCTTCTATCATAACCAGTGTGGTGACGCTCCCTCAGTTCACATTTAGATTATAGAAGTGGACTCTATCAATCAGGGTACAATCAGGGAAACAGAAACCACTCCAAGTATAGTAAAACCTTGGACTCTAAGTGACTTGGTTTGCGAGTGTTCCAGAAGATGAGCAAACATTTCTAATACATTTTAACTTGGTAAACAAGCGATGTCTTGCAATACAAGTAGTTTGTTTCTGGAATGAATTATGCTTGCAAACCAAGGTATTACTGTATTTAAAAGAGAGAGAATTTAATACAGAGCTTTGGATATGCAAGTCCCAGAACTGCTGAGAAGTCAAAAATGAGCAATGAGGCAACCCAGAGATAAGCAAGGGACAAAAAGAAGAGGAGGTGTTACCAGCACCCAAGGGCCAGAATCAAAGAAGAATCTGGAACCACAGTGGGCCCATCTTGTGGAAGCTGGGACTACAAGGCAAACTCAATTGCTGCACATTTTCATCTCCTACCAGCATCTCCCATTGGCCAGACGCAGGGCTGGGAAATGAGCCTCCAATGGCAGAACCCTCTGCCAGGCAGAGAACAGGAGTGAGCGACAAGGATCTGAGAGCAAAAAGGCCAAGGGCCCGCTCATAAGCTAAATACACTCTATTATGTGTAGCTCTCTCAACAGATAACTGAAGCTACCGTTTTGCAGGCTAGGAAATCAAGGCTGAAGAAGATAGGTGCCATAACTGGGGTCAAATCATGTGGCCAAGGTTTGCATCTTGATGTCTCCAACTCTAAACTTCCTTCTCTTCCCCACCCTTCACTACCTTCATTCGCCAGCGGCTCTTCAGCTATCACATTTATACCATAATGGGATATCGCATCTGATTACTTCTAAACAGTAAATAGAGCTGGACTCTCGAGGCTCTGGTTTCTCCAAGGCTAGGAATGAAGGTGAGTACTGTGTCTTATGCAGAGGCCCCCAACACCTTAAGCTGATGCATTCACGCATCGATCCCTTCTGCCCTCCCAGGCCAAGGACCAGAAAACGAGCGTGAGCAGCAGAGCCTGGCTTTCCTGGAATAAGTGAATACTTTAGGAGACAGGAGAGGCCTCACATTGCAAAATAACACTCCATCTTTTCATTCATTTATCTTATAAATGTTTATAAATGCTGAAATATACATATGCAATGAGATCCAATAAGAGAGTGTTAATCAGACTCTGGGTATATATCCATTTTTTAAAAAGGTTTATCCAAAGGGAGGATGAGCTATAAAAGGATGGGAAACCTGCACTGGTTGGTGCTAAAATTTCACTCCCAAAGTTTAGGTCAGTTAGCTTAACACAGTGGGGTTTTTTGTTTTGTTTTCTTTTTTTTTTCAACCTAACAGCCATAATACAAGTAAACTTCTACTTCTAGAGTGTGCGCACAGCCAGAGACCACCACCGAGTCCCACTTGAAGGTAAATCTTACCTTATGAACTGCATGAATTTTACATTATACTCCACAAGAATTTCATATGAATTTTAACATAAAATTGAGACTTTTTTCCCCAAAAAAAATTTCCAGTAGAAGCAATTTCACAGGATAACATGGCATGGTAACATATCTAAATTTGGGGAGCTTGGGTGCAAAGCTTTATATCCTTGCTAAAATGTAAATAACCCTGGAAAAGGACAGTTTCTTTAAGCTATTGTCAGATTTATTGGTTTTGTTTGTTTGTTTGTTTTATTTTGTTTTTGTTTGTTTTTTTCTTGATATGAACGCGGTTGGCAGTTGCTTATAAGAGCGGGTTTTAACAGTAGATAAAGAAGAGATTCTGGGAGCCTCAGTTTATCTATGGGGCTGAGGCAGAGTTACCATTAACAAATGGAAAGGGTACAAAACAGAGGACTCAGGGCCCCCAAACAAACTCTCCCCACTGTGCTCTTGTAGAAAGGCGGGCGAAGGATTTGTGGTTGCATGAAAAAGGCAATTCTCTCCCCCCAAAGCATACAGACCACACCTATGGACACTACAATCCCCAGGAAAATATTATATAGTCTTCAAGTATAAACAAGAATATGAGGTTTTGAGTAGGGAATTCATTCATTATTTCTAATTTTTTTAATAATATGAGAAAGTGGTAACATCAAATCATAGAATCATGTTTATTATAATAACCATTAAAACCACAAAGCCGTAAGACAACATTAGAGAAAGCTGAGTAAAGGGTATATATAATTATACTATCTTTACAACTTTTCTATTAATCTAAAATCACTGCAAAATAAAAGGTTTATTTTTTAAAAGTTGCTGTATATGGAAAGCCTTCATATTATCAGGGAATGTCTTCCCATCCATAGGGAAGACCCCTGCATTTGTTCCTCTTGTTATCCATTTTTAAGTCCGCTTTCCCTAGACTTGGCTCTCCTCATAGCTTTCTTGTCATCCCTGATCCTTCAATTTGATTTCATTTTGAGTTCCAGCCAGGAAAATCCAGCAATTTGAACTTGAAGGAGACAGAACTCGCTCAGCTTAATTTCCACTGTCTATACTGTTGTTGTGCCATGTTAAAATGTTATACCTTCAAATAATTATACTGCATAGCATTTTGAAATATAACTTTTTGAAGAAAACCAATTTCAGAAAATCAAAAATAGCTCACAAAGGTGTTGACTGGGTAACAAACTGCTTAATCTAACATCAGAAGCCTCTAAAGAGAGAGTTTCTAGATATTCTTTAGCATATGAGACAAAATAAAGAAGACCAGGAAAGAGGAGGCAAAGGAGAGCAAAATAGAACAAGAAGACAGGGACCTTTTAGGAGAAAAGCTAGAGAGGGAAATTTCTAATTTTACGGCATTTCATTTCAGTCAAACTGACCAAGTGAATAATAGCTGGTATACGTAAATGCTAGCTTAAATACTACCATCTAAATCAAAAGAATGTTATGAGACTGATTTTAAAATATTCTTGCAGAACACATCAAACTAACCTTTTAACATTCAGCTTTAAACTTAAAGAGTTCTATTAAGTGCATTTTTCCTTTTTTCACTCCCGAGCTGATACCTTCACTAGATCTTCATTTTATACACTCAAATAGAAGACTTCTTTTCTTTTTCTTTTTTCTTCCTACCCCTGTTCCCCACAACCCCCAGGAATGCAAGAGGGATAGAAGATCTTTAGTTATCTACATATTGGTCACATTACTGGATACTGAAAAGAGTTATTTTTACTTTTTTGGTAGTCTATGAGTATTTTCCTCAAGTCTCATTTCTTCCAAAGCTCACTATTATTGTCTACATACAATAATAACCATGAAGAAAAAAGAAAAGGAAAAAAACCCAGACCTTGGCAGATGGAGGCCTTGAATATTAAGCTGGAACCATTTCCATGGCCATCCAGGCAAGTGTGAGCCAGAGCCCTTTCCACTTCAGACGAAACACGACAGGGAGCCAACTTGCCAGTCACAAACCTCACCTCCTGGCCCCTCCCTCCCTAAGCAGCCCAGCCTGTGAAGCACACACTCATCCAGGTGCTGGGGCAGTCATCCTTGCCAAAGCTTTTTCACAGCTTTCACACAAGCTCTTCCAGGAGACAGTGTGACACTAGGTGATGGATGTGCCCAACGACTCTTCATATTTACCAGTCTTTAGTTACAAAACTACAGGCTTCCTTGGCATCCTCTAACTCTCTTCTCTGCCCAAACTTTCAGGCTCTCAATCCATCATTATTGGCACAGGCCTGCCCACTTTCATTGTTTAATGGAAGGTGCCATCTATTAATACTGTTGAAGTCAGGGACGGTGTGACCACCACACAGTAGTAAACTAGAGGTGCCAAGTTTCACTCAAAAGGCGTGAAAGATGCTATGATTTACAGCAGTCCTAATGAGCTGGGGAATTCAGGACCTGTAGGCACCTGCTGCTTCAGCGGCCTCTGCCAACTCCACCGCCATGCCCTTGGGTATCAGACAGCACCTCCTCCCCCTTAGGAGAATTTATCATTAAACTACATTGAAAAACTTACTCTGCCATCCACCATCATTAAAAAGACAACAATCGTGAGGAAAGTCCATTTGAGGAAATGAGAAAGGGTTCTATTTTTGCAACTTTTCTTTCTCTCTGTGACAACTCTCAAAAGAGAAACTCCAACTAGCTCTATAGTGAAGTCAAATCAGAAGATACTTTTATTTATTTACTATTTACATCCTACGTTTCTTCTATAAAAGGTTTAGAGCAGAGGGCCGGAAGGCTACAGGTGCTTCCTGTTAAGAGAGGGTTTGTGCTGCTGTATTTTAGTACTTAATGTTTCTTTCCCCCAGGAATGTGATGTGTCATTCATTACAACTAGGAGAAAACAAACAATCGCAGTGATTCCCAAACCAGGCAGACCTGCTCACACAACTTGACCTCTCCATCCTTTACTGCAGGTGATGCTTCTTAGCATTAAACACTCAACCCCATATAGAGGCTTGATCACTGCACTGTACACCTGAAGCTGATGTTGTATAATACTGTATGTCAACTATAATTATATATATATATATATATATATATATATATATATATATATATATAGTCATGGGACGTGGAGTAGAGTGTGAGAGTGGAGTCAAGGGAATTGTAATAGATACGTATGATATGGGGGAAGGGTGGGAGTGGGGCAGCGGACTCCAGGAGAGGGATTGTCACTTTGAGGCATATAACTATTGCACTGGGTTGTACAGCTGAAACTAATTTTTAAAAAATGTTTATTTCACAATAAAAAAGGAAAACTGCTATAATAAATAAATAAATAAAAACAAAAACAAAAAACACTCAACCACATAATGTAATGGAATCACAGAAACCAGGCTGACCAAAATGGCACCTTAGTTCCTTTACATCTACCATCCATCCATTCCCTCCTCTCCCCACCCTTCTTGCTAGTCAACTAATCTACTAACTCTAGGCAAAACCATTCACTCCACCCAACCTCTTCTTCCACACAAACCATGCTCATTAAGATCCCAGAGTCACCATCTTGTTTCTCCATCAAACCAAATTCACACTTTCCTCAGAAACAGATCAAATCCAACGTGCTCCACCAAGTTTTCCCCAGTGAGTGGAGGCCACCCCATTGTCCTCTCCTTTCTTTTGATTCCTATGGCATTTTGTAGATGGCACAAAACCCAAATGAGCAGCATCTGGCTTCAAAAATATAAATAATAAAATGTCAATAACTACATATCTATCAACAATTACTTTCACTGTAAATAAATTAAATGCTCTAATCAAAAGATTGGGTGGCTGAATGGATAAGTAAACAAGACCCTTACACATGCTGCCTACAAGAGACTCACCTCAGATCGAAAGACACACACAAATGGAAATGGGACACACAAAAAGGGATGGGTCAAAGATATTTCATGAAAATGGAAATGAAAAAATAAAAAAAGCTGGAGTGACAATAGTTATACCAGATAAAATAGACTTTAAAACAAAAGCTATAACAAGAGACAAACAAGGACCCAGTAATCCTACTTCTGGGTGTTTATCCAAAGAAAGCCAAAATGCTACTTGGAGGGGACATGTGCATTCATATGTTCACTGCAGCATTGTTTACAACGGCCACGATGTGGAGGCAGCCTGGGTGTCCATCAATGGAAGAATGGATAAAGAGGAGGTGGAACATGTATACCGTGGAATATTGCTCAGCCAGGGAAGGGAATGGGTTCTGGCCATCTGTGGCAGCATGGATGGACCTGGAGGGTATTGTGCTGAGTGGAGTATGTCAGACAGAGACAGATGCAATGTGATATCGCTTATATGTGGAATCTAAAGAACAAAATAAACAAACAAACAAAACAGAAACAAACTCACAGATACCAAGAACATTTTGATGGGTGCCAGATGAGAGGAGGCTTGGGGGCAGGGTGAAAAAGGGGAAGGGATTAAGAAGTACAAATTTGTTGTTACACAGAAGTCATGGGGATGTAGGGTATAGCATAAGGAATATACCGTATTTTGCCGTGTATAATGCATACTTTTTTGCCCAAATTTATGAGGGTAAAATAAGGATGCACATTACGTATGGGTAATGCTAATACTGTATCTACATAAATGTTTTTAATTCTATTTATGCTTATGAGTGAAAACTGTAATAACAAATAAATGCTAAAATTCCTTTATAATACAAAAAAACAAGAACCTAAATATAAACAAATGAAAATTCGAATTAAAAAATTAAAATGAAAGATTTTTTCCCTGAAAATTTGGGCCAAAAATGTAGGTGCGCATTATACACAGGAGCTCATTACACATAGCAAAATATGGTAGTCAATAACATGGTAATAACTATGCATATTGCCAGCTAGGTACTAGACTAGTCAGGGAGATCACTTTTTAAGTTATATTAGTGTCTAACCACTACGCTGTACACCTGAAATTAATATAAAATAATATTGAATGTCAACTGTAATTGAGAAATTAAAAAGGGGGGAATATGAAGGGGAATAAGAGGTAAATTAAAGAAAAGAATACATAAACAAATGAGTGTGCCTGTACTTTGGTGGAACTTTATTTACAAAAACTTGGGGCAGGCTAGACTAGGCCTGCAGGCCACAGTTTGCCAACCTCAAACTTATACTATAAAAACATCAAAAGGGACAAATGATATACTACCACTCCACTAGCCACCACTGTGATTCAAACTCAACTCAACAAGAAGTGTTAATTAAATTGAAATTAAGAGTGGTAAGATATATCTACCTCAGCAAAGCTCTCTGTCAAACTGGGTGGTATATATGTGCCCCGTTAGAGCTTACACCCAAGATTTTTGTGTCTCCTTACGTTCCACCTCATCCATGAGGATTTTATTCCAGGAATAATAATAGCTCAGCTCAAATAGGCAATTATGTACTATTACTGACAATTTTCAGTTGTTTTTATGTTTCATCTGAGTCCAAAGAAGTCTGTTCCTAAGCAAATGTCTATTTATTAAAGATTCACATTTGAGTCTTTGGCTGGCCCACTGATTTCTGCCAATTAAAAGCCATTACTCTAGACTGCATGTCCATAAATGTCTTCCCCCTTCTCTCCCACTCATGGCTACTTCTCAAAAGCTTATATTAAATATAAAATAATGCAAAAGAATTATTCCTTTTGTCAATTTCAAAATGAAAATAGTATAAAGCAAGATGAACTGACACACCAAATGTTTCCACAGCTAAAATAACAGTGAAAATGTCCTATGTAATAACAATTAGGACAACATATCCAAATTACAGTTTAACTTTCTGCCTGAAGTAATGTAATATGTATGTTTCATATTGTCCATGTTCCTATGATTCATAACCCTCATAAAACTACAATATGAAATAAAACTAAATAAACACTGGGAGACTAAAGCAAATCTGATTTGAATAGTCATTGATTCACTCTGATGGACATTTGATTTCCATTAGAAAACATAATGCACCAAACCATACACAAATGTTAAAAGGAAAATAACCTGACAACAATAAAAAAGAACTTATCCCCAAAATTAATTCCTATATTTTTGGTTGTAAGTGAATAATTATAATCAAGGTATAAAACTAAAATTTCTCTGTATTTAGAGTTAAATCCTGAAAAGAATATAATATAAGTCATAATAGAGTTAAATCATTATCTTCTAAAGATTAGGGACGAGAGATTTTACTCACTGCAACCACATTTCTCTGAGTACAAAGTTAGTGGAGGTCACAAATTAGTCAGCCTTTCTATCTCCCACAACTCAATTTGATTACGCTTTCTGCTAACTTAGAGAGTTTTCAGAAAATGAAATTAAAATTAGAAGTCAATTGACCTAATGAAGTAGGAAACAAAAATTTGTTTAATATGATTCTAGCTGCAGAAAAAAAAAGTGCCTCCCACCAAAAAATAAACTAATAATGCTTATCTCAGGAGGTTGGAGCAATTTTTAACTTCCTTTCTCCTTTTCTCTATTTTTCAAATTTTCTACCATGATAATGCCTCACTTTTAAAAGACAGAAGAAAATAAGAATGTAAAGACCTACTAAAGTCCTCACAATTCGCATCTATCATTTTTATCCCTTACGGTTTATGTGTAATTTTATATAATAAAACTGGTGCTACAAAAATCAGCCCCAATATACAGAAATGATCCTTTCTAAATTAATATAAACTTGAGTTTCACAGGATTCCTCCAGAGTTGAGAATAAAGTTCTTTATATAGTTCAATTACAGTGTGGAAGTAACTGACACCAGTGAGGAAATCATGCAACGCCATCGGCTATCTCATTGAAGAAGTACGCTTTTTAAAAACTGTGCTTTATAGAGATTACTAAGAAAAACGCTGTGAATGGATAGCTGGTTTCATCAACACTATCAGAAACCCAAGGCTTAGTCCAGCAGAAATGTAGTTGAATGTGTGGAAGGGCAAATATTGCTGAACTTCGAAGAGCAATAGCTTTTTATTTCATATTTAGGAAGTCTCACCAAAGTGAGATAGGCACATTAGATTTGTGCCTAACTTAACACTCAGCCAATGTGTTTCTTAGTAAATAATACACCGGTATATTTTTAACAAATGCTGTGTAACAGTGCTCTAGTGTTTTTCTAAGAAGAAATGAAGAAAGAAGATGGAGGAGGGAGAGGTTGCAGTAAGAATTAAATCTCTACTTGTAATAAGTAACTGTGTTTGAATGTTAACAGGCAATGCCTCGGCCTCACCATCACAAGGTCCTGCTCCATGTCTGAGATCTGCATTTACTCTTCTCAGGCCACCATCTCTTTCTCTGCCTTTCCCCCCCACCACCACCACATCCTCCAAACCTGTTCTCTGCCCTCTGCACAATCTTCCCTCTTCCTGGCATACTAGACTTCTCATCCTCCTCCCTCCTTGGGGAACATTGTTCTAGACTCTCTCGCCTTTGCAACTCCCTGTAAACCCCCCACCTGATGCTGACTTTCCCCCTCAGCTCCTGATTCTCTGCTACAGTCCTGCCTGGGGAAGATTCAAAATCATACAGCCTTGCCTTTTGCAAGTCTTGCCATTTATTATATTATAACTTAGCTTAGGCCTGTTGATCTTTGCACAGATGCCTCTTTAACACACACTCTCCCAATAGCCACTCCACAGACTGAATCCCTCCCAAGCTCCCCTCCACTTCTCCCCACCACCACCAGCCTGGCTCCTAATCGCTCACCTCCCCTACCCTGTGGAGAAAGATGCACCAAGAATATTTGTTCCCACTTACTAGTTTCCACAGCTCCCCTATTGTCCTTGCCTTCAACTTCAGAGGAACACGTGAACCTCCCTAAAACTAAAGTCTTTTTCCAACATCATGTATAGCCTTTACTTTCCCTGTGTATTTCAACTTTTCCACTAACTTCTTCCCTCCTGGTTTTCCATCTTTTTAAAGCTATCTTTTGCTAAGTCTACTAGCTCTGCAAGAATCAGCCCCTCTTCTCAATCCCCAACTCCTTAGTGAATGATCTTACTCTACTACCTTTAGCTTCTACTCCCTTCCCTTAGCACTTACCAATCCATCCTCTTCTCAGATATGGGCAGCTGCTACATGGCTTTCAATTCTGAAACTCCACTCTTGGAAATTAGTGGTGTCCTATTTTCACCAGATTCACTTCCCTTCTCAGTTTGCATCTTCTTTGATCTCTCCAGAGCACTGGATACTGAAGATGACCTCATTCACCCCTACAACATGCACTTATTGATGTCCCACTCTATACCCTTTGCTTTGATGGCACTGTAGCCTGTTTAATCCCCAGACAACCCTGGGTTATCTCCTTTCTCTATCTCCATGTTTATACATCTCATAGCTGGAAGCATCACTTCATGCTTTGTTCCCTGTCCATACCCCAGGTCAGACATAGGCACCTACAGACTCACCTAAACTCAAATACTACATTTCTACCTACTTACAACACATGTGTCATCATCATCTCAAACTCAACATGCCTTAAAAGAGCATTAATCTTTATCATTATCTACTTATGCCCAAAACTGTATGGCTATTCCTCTTATCTTCCTGTTTAGAAACTTTGAAGTTCTCTGGCTTCTTCTCTTCTTCATTGAATCTATGTTGAATCCTTTTGCTTCTTCTCAGAGATGTCTGCTTCCCTCCCTATTCCCCTTGTTCTAAGTCTTCTCCAAAACCTCCTCATTTCAAGCCTATGTTACTATGACAATCACCTCAATTTTTACCTCCTTCCTATTCACCTTGCACACTATTACAGATTAGCCTTCCTAAAATAATGCTAATCCACTACAAATAACTAAAACTATGACTTAGAGTGTTTTACATAAACAGAGGTTGGTTTTCTCAGACAACAGGAAGTCCAGCTATTGATATATTTAGAGCGGTACCAGAGACAACACCTCTTAGCCTTTTCCTCAAGATAGCAAAGTTGCTGTATGGAGCTAGACTTTGCATTTCATTCAAGGGAGGAGGGTATAGTGAGTTTCAACATTTTATCAAGAGAACAAAAATGTTTCCAAATATGCCATCAGCAGGTCCAGTTTGGCCAGAATGAGATCACAGAGCTGGTCTATCTGCAAAGGGGGCTGGGAAAGTAGGGAATAGAATTGTGAGTGGATAAGAACAATCATTTTCCATCACCTGGGAGTGGGCATGGAATTGAGGTTCACTTATCAAGGAAGAAGAAGAGATGCCCAACTTTATTTTTTTAATCCTCCTGAATACAAAGCTTGTCCTCTGGTCAGCCTGGTTTCTTCGTGTCCCAAACTCTACCTTATCTGCTTTGCTCTCTTTACCTGGAACATCTTTGCCCTACTTTACTCCACTGGCCAAATCCTATTTATCCTTCATGGCACTGCTCATACTCTATCTACTCCATGACACATTCCACTCCACAAATATTTCTTCCTTGAATCAACACTCTTTGCATTCATTCACTCACCTGTATTCAATATTTATTGTATTTCCCCATGTATAAGACATACCCTTTTTCAAAAAATTTGGGGTCTAAAAACTGGGTGCATCTTATACAATGGTTATAGATTTTTTTACTTGCGTTTCCCACAAGTGATGAGGAGTTGTATGAATTTTATGATGAATAAAACTTGAGTTCAATAACTTTATGTAATACATTTTTTCAAATTTTTGGCCCCAAAATTAAGGTGCGTCTTATACATGGGGAAATACAGTACTCACATGTGGTTCCTACCTGTAGTGAGTACTACACAGTGGAACATTTAATTTTTACTTGTTTCCTCTGACTTAGCTTCTCTAAAAATCCTGTGCCTTTTCTTTTGTATGCCCCAGTTCCTTGTATGGCACTGAAAACATGACACGTGCTTAGTAAATTACTGACTGTAAATTCTGTAATTGCCTAGAAAGAACAATACGTGAATTACTGAATGTAAAAAACACAAAACAAAACTGGTTAGGACTTTGGAAACAGTACATTATCTGCTTATTTTAGTCAAAATATACTCCAAAAGATAAGAAAATAACAATGATTATGTTTGCACCTCAGTGGCGAATGTAGCCAAATATAATCCATTTCCTTTGAGAAAGCTAAAAAGACCAGCGGAACTAAGTAAAATTCAAAATTGTCAAGCAGAGAAGCAGTTTGCAAACATTTGGAATCAGAGAGTGAGTCTCCTAAGCCATCCCCTGCAATCTTAGGTAGAAAAAAGTCAAGCGATTTATTTTAGAGATGCTGATCTCTATGGGGATTAAGAGATCTTGACTAACACTGCTGTCAGCCACAGAGCTTTAGAAGTGTACTAAGAAGATTTCAAACTGGGCACAGCTTATGCAAGAGACACAAATCCCCCAAACTCCTACCCACCAGGTTTTTAACCAGGCCTTATCATTTGCTTGTTTCCCTTTCCTTGTCCTATTTACCGAATAGATAACCTAAAATGTATGGGAACACGTTTTACTCCAACTAGAAAACCTGCAGTGTCACCATTCATCATGGAGCCCACAGGATAGAAAGCTATACAATGCTTGCCTCATTCCTCTTGGCCCTGAATGAGGGAAGCCCTTCAGAAGTTTGGGGGGAAGGCAGTTCACAGGAAGGTTCATACACCTCTTCAGAAGCTGAAATTCTCTCCCAGGGAGCAGCAGTCTAGAGGCACTGCACCACTGCTGGGCACTAGGTTTCTCTCTGCATCTCCTCTGTCTCCACCAGGGCAAGGACGACCCAACCACAGACCTTGGAGCAAAGCTGAGGAGAGGTTTCACTGTTCTTAATACCCCATGATAGCATTACGATTGTGTTCTCAAAGAGAGCAAAGCTGCCAATGTCACCTCCTGTGAAATAATCACTGAAAGGGGCCTCTGTGCCGATGGTCCAAAGCATGAAGCCCAAGGGCCAATTTTCCAAATGAGCGTGATTGAAACCCTCTCCCATGTTGCCTGTATTTTCCCTACATTCCTTGACTATCTCTCTGCTGGGAACATCAGCATGTTTTGTGACTTCTAATACAAAATAAGATTCAGAAAAAGGAGTATACCTGAAGGAAATATTACTCTTGGATTTGGGTGCTGAGTACTCTTTAGGACATAATTTATTGCCTTGTTTAGGGCACAATGTCCATTACAGTCCATTCTATTCTCTCTCCTGTTACCCACCATGTTTTACATGTAAGTCAAGAGATACGTTTGCCCATTCTAGCAAATAACTTAGGTTCTCCATTTCAATTGTATTTTTATGTAGTACTATATATTTTCTAGAAAGTAGCAACTGAAAAAAGAACACTGAACAAACTTTCAGAACATTCTCTTATTTATCTTAATATCCCAGGTTCTCGGCAGTTAATCTGACCCATAGATGTTTACCGAATGAGTGAATGAGTGATATGATTGCACATTTAAAATGTCCACTCTCCTTAATATAATAAAATCTCCCCGAATTTCTGAAAGTGCTATATTGTGATTCTATAAATTGATCCTGAGGAAGCCAAACATAATCAGGTAACCATGACAAAATAATCAAAAACATGAAAACCCCCCAAGAAGGAAGCTCAAGAGTTCAATTACAGCAGCACAAAAATACAAATCAGCCCTCCTTCTTGGAACTTAAAAAATAAAGACAATGGTAAATGTAGGTATACCAAAAAACAAAACAAAACAAAAGATTCCATTGCCACAATAATAAACAAATCATGAGAAGTAATTATGTATCAATTCCACAAGGGGCTTCATAGAAAATTAAGTCACTAACCACAGGAATTATGATTCCACGTAACATCAAGAAGATTGTTTAAAAGTCTATCGGACTTTTAATAGATTATGTGATCTATTAAAATAACAATCAATCCATGCCTCTTAGTATAAAGTATGGGCAGATAAATCACTAGAGTTTAGAATAATTTTGCCATGATAAAGCTAAAAAGACTACACACGGATCCCAAAATATTCAGGCCCATTACTGCTCTTCCTGAGGGTGAGGGGCTAGGCCTTTACTCCTCTATTCAGTTCCACCTCCCCGCTTCATCCCACTACATCCTGGCATGGTCACCCTCCAAAAAAAATGTGCAAAGAATCTGGCAAAATGAAGTACACAGCGTTCTGGGTTTAAAACATGCATTGAATGACCACCCTAATATAAGGGCTCTCAATGTTTCAAAAAAGCAATATTGCACTGGGTGGAAATATCCTTTTCATATTCAAATACTAGCTTAATATGCAGTTTGATAAATTACTATCTTAGTGCTTTGTTTCTGGTATGTGTGAAAAAACAAGACAAAAAATTGAGTGAATTCCAAATTAGTCTGAGTCCCCCATTTTTTTTTCTTTAATGAAAAAATCGGGCAATATTTTCTTTTTGTTCCGTTTTGTACATAACAAAAGCATTTCCTTGCTTCACTGCATTTATAAACTATAGATCGCTGTACAGTCTTAATTAAAACTGAAAAATGATTGTTGTGTTATGCATCTCAAAAGAAAAAATTCATCAACAATAGAATAATTGTTTTGTTTACATAGCACATATGAGTACAGATTCTAAAAATTCATAAATAGCAGCATAACTTTAACCTTAAATTGTGGGCTGCCATGAGACCAAGCCTAAGAGAACTCAGATAGAAATCAAATGCTATTTACTGCACATTCTTTCAAGAACTCTTACTACAAAATAATACTGAGAAAACACACTAGTAATAAATAAAACTTGTTCCTAGTCACAAAACCAAAAACAGAGGTCTGGACTCAAAAGGATGCATGCACATATATCTATGTATGGACCACTCCCAAAAAGAAAGTACAATGCTAACTCTCATTTTTTGACAGCATTATGGGCACTAAGCAATCCCATGGAATTATAATGAAGCAAAACAAAAACAAGCATAAGTCAAAGGTGGCAACGGTTTTAAAGACAAGTGAGCCTGGCTCTAGAGACATCCAAATCTGTGTAGAATATTTGGAAACATACCACAGAGTATGTATACACTTCCCTTTGTGAAATGTTCTCTTTAATTCTCTCTAACTAAAACACAAGCCCTTTTATCTGACACCCACAGGGCTTGTAATATGTCACTTAATCAAAGAATTCAGTAAAAGCAGGAAATAATAAAAATTGCTATATTTGTACCTTAGATATTTTATTTAAATGTAAGACTTTGAGTATGGCTCCAGTAATTTGAGTTCTTTACTTAACCTTTCTTAAATAATGATAGGTTTCAGTTTCTTTAAAATGCATCAGTAACTTAAAAGATACTTGCAAAGAAATCTATGTAGGAAATCCTTTTATATTATTTTTTTCCAAATCTTTAATAGTTGCCCTGCTCTCACCTAATTTAACACTTTCAGCAATTCTCTTTTACTGTGTCTTTTCCAAGTATTACCCGTATTTTCCAAAGAAACAATACCTCTTTATATATATTCACAAATCACAGGATTGTGTGATATTTAATTAAGTTATGTAATTGTAATTATAAGTACAAATGGAATAAACAGGTTTGGGGGAAAAAATTCAATTGACCCTTTGTAAGTATACTCGTACAACTCAAGTGATGGGACACCATATTAGAGAGGAGGTTGTTTATCTCAAGTTTTAGGAAGGGAATGCTGAGTGTCAGTTCAGTGGATGTTGGTTAAGAAATCTTCTTCTATTATCTCCAAAGCAGTGTTTTCTAACCTATGTCCAAGGAAAACTAATTTCAAGAGTGCGATGAATAAAAGGACTCTTTGGTCACCTAAGTTTGGGAAATGCAGGATAAAACAAAGCTAAAGTTGCTTTATTTCAGGACATTGACCTCTAAGTAATTAATGTGCATTTTTAATTTCCAAGATATTGTTATAGAATGTAACATTTGATCAAGTGCATTTGATCAAGGACTTTGTTTTCTTCAAGAACCTCTTGGAACTGGGATTTCTAGGTACATCCTGGTGCTTAGGCCATTTCCTCCTCTTCCAATTTCTTTATAACTTGGGTAATTTACTTTTTAAAACTTCAGCATGGACAGTGTGATGTTGTGTGCATGCTAGTTAATTTAAGTTTTAACTCTGGGGCAACAGGTGGCCTTAAACAAGACTCCACATTCAGCCCCTATCTTATCGGAAAGGCAACACTGTAGAAGCACCTGTATCTATATAGATATAAAAATCACAAATTCATACTGTTATCTCCAATCATAATCCAACACCACATGGGTTCATTCCAGGCTTCTACCTTTCCATATTTGTAATTCCCTTCAACAATGAGAAACTTGACCCTCATTACCCATAACAGGTATATTTATTTTCATAGTCTCAAAGTATATCCTGACAAGATAGTTATTACTTATGAGGAAAAAAATAAATTTACAGTGCAGAAATACTACACACAGCACATTAACTAAGTGACCACACATAATGGCACACAAAGGTATCATGTGCCCCTGATAGGCGACATTAAAAAGGGCACAACATCATTTCTGCGGTACTCCTGCCAAAAATATATAATCTCAATCTAATCATTAGGAAACATCAGACCCAAAATAACTGGCCTGTACACTTCAAAATGTCAAGGGCATGAAAAACAAAGAAACACTCAAGAACTGCTCCAAATTAAGACTAGAAAAAATGAGAGTAAAATGCAACTTGTGACCCTGGATTGAATTCCTAAACCACAAAAATTGGGTTTTATTTTTTTCCCGTTGCTATAAAGGCCATTAGTGGGGCAATTGGCAAAATTGGAATGAAGTCTATAGATTAGATAATAGCATTATTAATGTTGATTTTCTGAATTTTGTCATTGTATTGTGATTATGTAAGAGAATGTCCTTGTTTTTAGAAATATACACGGAGGTATAGAGGGACATTAAGTGTGTAACTTACTTGCAAACATCTCAGAGAAGTACACACCACACACTTGACACACACCCTATGTTCGGGGGTGGGGGTCCTATGTGATTCTAATGCCCAGCCAGCCAGACAAAGAATATAAAGAAGAAGGTTGGGAACAAAATCATAGTAAACAGCCAGCTTGTGTGGGTGGGACTGGGGCTCAAAAAAACAAAAAGTAGCAATAAATCATGTAAAAGGAGAATCAGGAAAGTTAAGAAGGAGAGCTTCAAACAGGAGACGGGTGATTTCCAATACTGCACAACACTAAACAAGATGAGGTCGAATAAAGTTACAGATTTTGGCAGTTTGGGCCTAAGGGTACCTCAATCAACCACATGTATGTTGTGAATATGTGAGATGTGGGTATGCAGAAACCCAGGCTGTGTCCTCAAAGGGCTTACATTGTACTGGTTCCTATGAGAAAACGCCATCAGTAATCTGTCGCATTTGAAAACAAGGCGTATCTCTAAATCTCCATCCACTGTACTCTCATATGGAACATTCTTGAGGCCAGTTAGTTCAAAGACCTTCTGCCTGGGTTCCCTCCAGGGACAGCACAATTCTTTGGAAAATGTGGCTGTCCCCACAGCAGGGAATGAGAGCCTTTGTGGGGAGAACCTGCATTCACCAGAGTTGTTTCCTCTCTGGGGATTAATTAAGGAAATGTCCTTAGAAAGATGTTAACGCTGCTCCTGGTGTTTTGTGGGCTCAGGGCGCTGAATAGACTTCAGCATTTCTCTGATTGCATTTTATCTTTCAGGTTCAGATTCTAGGTTTGTCTTCACCATTAAAATTATTCTTTTGTGTTGCATTAACAAGAATCAAATGTTATCTATTCTACAACAAAACACACTTGCAACTTGGCCCAGAAGCTGAGGGGAACGGTGACACTGCTCTTTGCAGGCTGCCTGATGACCTTGCACTGATTTGATTTTGTAAAGTTTAGGACACTCAGGCGAGAGTTCCTTCAGCAGCAAACCCCACATCCCAGTTCTCAGCTTTTAAACTGACACACCAAAGACAGAACCTCCAGTGTCTTCATGGAGCAATGTGGGTCGCGAGGAGGGGTTGAATAAACAAAGTCATTTTACTTTGTTGTCCAGATCATAATAATTAAGATGATAAGTAATAGTTAACAAAGCTTTCAAGTATATTATTTGATCTCAGAACCTTGCAGTAACCTGCATAAATAAAATTTCAAGTCAAAATGCAGTGAAACAAAGTGATTCCCATTTCCAGATTCCTTGATCTCCATAAAGCCATCTGTGTTAGAAGGATCCAGTACCCACTATCTTAAGCCCGCAGACCAGGAAGTCCCCCCTACGTTAGATTAGAAAATGCAATAATCTAAAGAAAAGGATGTCAATCAACTAATAATATGGTTCACCTGATGCTTAGCCAACTATTTTTAAAGTAATGGCAAATTTACCTGCTTATTTGGTTTCTTGAACACTCCTTTTGCCTTCATAAAAGCCAGACAGACACAGTCTTCCTTTATCTTTCTAGGGCAATCTCCTGCCACTGATGACACAGAAGTTTTAATTAAAATGACAATTAATGCAGGGATTGGAAAGAGTTTGGTTTTTTGGGGTTTTTTTAAATTTCATTTACTTTGAGCCTGCTTTAGAAATGTTAATGTCAGTGTGTTTGCCTAGGACAGCCGTATCTCAGAGAAAAACGTCCAAATATTTAAAGGTTGACTTCTTCTGGCTTTTAGTTTAAAAAAAAAAAAGAAAAGAAAAGAAATTAACAGGTTTCACAGTCTGCTAGCACACAGACAGATTTGTTCTTAGAAATGATTAGTGTTTTGGGGACATCTGTGATAAAGCTGTCATAGAGATCACAAAGAAATTTTAGTCATTAACTTTTCTTTTTGTCCCAAGGAGGAGAATCAATATTTACGTCTCTCTAGATACACATGCAGAAACAAGCGTCACATGCACTGCATTTTACAGACTCATTCTATATGCCCAAAGAATGAAAGATAACCTAAGTCTATAGGTGCTGTCCTTACGTAACAATGCTCTGTGATGTGTGCTCAAAAAATATTTTTGATACGATTATCATCAGTTTCTGATTATCACCCAACATAGTGAGGGGCACAAGTCAAATAGTAACAAGTAAATATTCAGTCATTCATCACACAAATATTTATTGAGGGCCTATGAAATTAAAAAGAAAAACTCAAAGAGCTTCCGATTCAATAGGGAGAAACAAGACGCATATATGAGGAACAATAAGATAAAGCCAAAGTGATGCATAAGAAGAGGTAGAGAAAAAGCACTGCTCAGTGATTAGTCCTTATAGCTGATAAACATAAAACCTCACCCCTTCCTTTAATGTTACTGCTATTTCCCAATAAAGTAGATATCATAATTTAAAAATAACCAATTATAATACTGAAAATGTTGTTTTAAACTAAATATCCACTTTACTACACCCCAGAAGATAAACCAATCCCAAAATCACTATATTGACTCATCATGTTAAAACCAAATTATATTTTTAAAAATTCAATAACAATGCAATCACAAAAAAGTAGAATATACTTATTTCACATTGCATTATTAAAGCAACTGAGGTATGACATACGCGATTTGTTTTAGGGCACCTTATTAAGGAACTGATATTTTAATCAAGCTCATCAATTTTGAATCTTTGAATAAAATGTAAAATGAAGCAAAATAGGAAATCTTTAGCTGACCCACGTGTGCTATGAACATGGGAAGTCCATGTTCTCTGTTACAACACTCATTAGTTCATGTGCGGGTACCTACCATGCCTCCCGGGTCAAAGCAGGGAAAATGGAGTGGAAAGTGCTTTGGTTGGAATCCTGTCTCTGGGGTGCTCTAACTGTAAATTTGGCTCAGTTGTTCCACTAAACTCTAAGCTGCAGTTTTCTCATTAGTAACACTAACAATGCACTTACCACATAGTGTGATTAAGTTAATTAACTGCAATAATCAATGTAAAGCAGTTACACTGCATCAAGCATATAGTAAGTGCCCAATAAACGATTACTACTATTATCGTGATCACATTATTGCCAGTATGTTACATCTGTACATATACGTTCAATAACCACATTGATCCCACACAAAGAGGGGAAGGCTCCTAAAAACTCCATTATTGCTTCCTCTGCTTCCTAAACTTCATTCATCTTCCTTCCTCCAGTTTGAGGAAAGCCTTTTAGTTTTTAGTAATTCTGGGATCCAAAACTTTGGAGGACAGAGTGAGGTGACAGCAGTGTCACCAGGCAGTGTTTGTCGCCCCCAGTTCAACAAAAGCGAGAGCGAAAGGGACATGGTTGGGAGGATGCTCAGACATCCAGCATGGGCGGCAAAGGGCTTCCACTAGCCTGTATTTGGAAAAGGGTTCCCAATTTCCATTTGGTGATGCCAAGCATAGCCATTGGCCCACATGATGTATGCCTCTATCATTTGTCTAAAATGCTGCTTTTCCTGGGCTCTGGTTATTCCTCAAACGTCAGCAATAACAATACCAAAAATGCTTGCCACTGAAGCAATTTCAATCCCAAATAGAAGGCAATTCACATACTCACTAAAGGAAAAATATAATTATTTTATTTTATTTTTCAAGTACAGTTGACATTCAATATTATATTACTTTCAGGTATATAGCACAGTGGTTAGACATTTATGTAATTTACGAAAGTGATCCCCTCCAGTAGCCTAGCGCCCACCTGGCACCATACACAGTTATTACAATATTATTGACTATATTCCCTATGCTGTACTGTACATCCCTGTGACTACTTTGTAACTGTCAATTTGTATTTCTTAATCTCTTCACCTTTTTCATCCAGCCTTCAACCCCCCTTCCCATCTGGCAACCATCAGTTTGTTCTCTGTATCCATGAGTCTGTTTCTGTTATGTTTGTTCGTTTGGAAAAATATAATTTCTAATGAAGCTACCTGGTAGAAAAGTTGTTAGGTGTTTGTGAAAATCTTTAAATTATACTCTAACGCAATTTGTTTGCTGGGCTTGATAAGACAGACAAAAAATCAACCCGACTTTCTCATGTTGGACCTAGTCAATGAAGTAAAATAAGCAGTAGGGCACGCCAAAAATAATTAAATTGTGAGAACCATCAGAAAAGCCAGACAGGAACTATCACCTTTCTAAAGGATGGATTACTGTTAGTCTTAGCATGAGGGAGATCTCAAACACCAGCTAAATTCATGACCATGCAGTGAAAAATGAAGTAAATCCAGCTACTCTTTCATTGATGTGCTGTAAATATACCAAGTCAAGAACTATCATTCATTTATTTGTTCATTTATTTACTCAATCCCTCTGTATCCAATTTCTGTCCAACTGTATCCAATTTCAGAATGTTTGAAAATTATTGTATATTTATTTGAAATCTCATCTCTTTAAAGAGACTTAAAATGCATGTTTTGTAAAAAAGAAAAAGCAAGTTCCAAGATGGAATAGTTTGTATAAATAGGTCATACAGAAGCTACATTAGAAGTCACCTTAATCAAATAAAATAATTCCAAGAAATTTCAAATTTGCTTTTAAAACAACTCTGAACATTAAAAGCTAAGGAACTTGGTGAAGAGGCAGGGAATTAATACCCTTCTCCCTGAACAGAAAAAGGCCAACCATGATGTGAGGTACAGAAGGCTTGGTACCAAAAAATGTGTGACCGCTCTCTTCTCGTGTCACATGAAGGATAACTCTTTTAACTCTAGTCCGGGAGAAAAAAAATAGGGAATGGGAAATACCCAGAGTAAAAAAAGGAACTATGTGAAGAATAAAAATAATTCCATCTTTCTGATAAGTTAAAACAAATAAATCCTCCTAATGGGGTTTTGATTCTAAGGCGTCTGAAGCAACATAATCACCATCTGATGTCTACGCATTCATCTAACATTCCACACACAAAGGGGAACACAGAGAAGGGAAAGGCCAGTGACAATCCCAATCCCATTCCAACCAAGATTAGACATGGGCTAGAAAATGTTTTACTCTTAACATAAAAGAGGCTAGGAAAAGTTTGCATTCCACATAGCAACTGATATTTTTTTTTAAATGACTAAACTCCTTCCAGATTTCCTTATTTCTTCAAACCATTAAATCAGTGATGAAATCGATATGTAACCTAAAGGTCTGCAATCCATGAAATCAAGTCACTAACATCTCTGCCTCAGTGTCCTCCTCCTGTAATACAGGTACGATAACTACCCTGTTCAAATGGTTCCCTCTCTCCCTCCAACTCAACCTCTAAATCATTCATAACGATTGGGCTGTTGGAAAAGTCACGACGTATTTTTTTCTGTTTTTCGTTGCAAAAATGCGTCATGACTTTTCCGACAACCCAATATAAGGTGCTTAACCATTACATCCAACTTTCCTAAACTGTGGTCCATGAAAAATAGGCCCCATAAAGAAAAAAGTCTGTGAAAAGCAGCATTTGATAGCCATGTCTTGAGAGTCATGTGTAGATTAGTTATTAAAGGCCCTAAGATATTTTGCGGTGAAGAAACTCGTCTAAGCCAGAATTTTTCAAATGTACTTATGGTACTCTGTTCCCAGGAATATATTTTGTTCCCAAGAGGACACTGTGGCAAGTACTGCAGGAGCCTATGGAAGTTATACATACCATCACCCTCCCAAGATCTACCAAGATCTCAGACACAGTGCCCAGGATTCCTTCTTTAAAACAGACTCTGCTGCCAGCCTTGTAAACCAAACCTACAGACAGACAACAAATGATCCCATCACAGATTTGATACACTCTACCTTATTTTCAATTTGAACAAAATCTTTGGTCCAATGGGTCCAAAATAAGTCACCTAAACAGGCTATTCGCCATTATTTTAAAAATTAATAATCTAACATTTTTCAGATTTTCAGAAAAGAAGTCTTAAGTGATCATTTCCACCCCACAAACACTCATTTTTCTGAGTTCTAAATGTTTGCATAGACGCTTTCTCAGGCCACCCAGGAGAAACTGTCATGGAGGCTTGTGCCTTGGTAGCTCTGGTCAAACTGGAAGCAAAAGTCTGAAGCTCCAGTGTATTCCTCAGGGTTGTGCCAAAACTGAAAAAAATGACATTTAAATTCACACAAAAAACTTATATTAGTCTGCAATGAGAAACTAACTACCAATGGGATAGAAATTCAGACCAGCCCACCTCCTTCCCCAAGTGGGAATTGCCTTTATTGGGCATCATGAAATATTTGTGTAAAAATAGTTTACCAGTCATTGTACTAGTTCTGAACTATCAATTGACTCAATTGACTTAAGATGTGAAATTACAGTGTTAATATAATAAATAATTCTAATGTCCTCAGTGAGAAAGATGGCACCTCACTTATCTTTGAAATTCCCATGCAGCCCAGAGGAGCACATAGTGCGTACTTAAATAAATGTTTACTGTTGAATGAATGAATGTTTGACCAGTGTTCCTCAGGGAATACATACAAATCTGTTTTGGGTTATAACTCTGCAGAATAAAGTTTAGCATTTTGGACAACTATGTTATTCCCAAAGCATTGAAGAGAAGAACACTATTATCTGTCCCTATTGGCAGAAGCAAAGATTTCATAGAGCTGAGAAATCAACAAGCCAAATATCATTATAGCATATACCATGGGTCTGTCCAAATCTTTATGCTGTTAGGATAATGCCAAAAATCAACTTGGAAATCTTAGGGTTACATAAAGTTGTACAAAGAAAGCATCCATTATTTTCCTCCTTTTATTTATTAAATAAGTGCTGAGGGCCTATGTGAGAGATTTTTTCCTAGATTCCTTTATTGTGGTAGGCAGCTGCAGTGCTGACAGAGAGCCTGGAAACACTCCCCTGTAAGACAGACTAGAGCCTCTGCAGATATAGTGGGACAAGGACATTGCTACCCTACACGCTCAGCCAGCCTGGGTCTCCTCAGACATTATAATGTAAACCGGGCCCTCAGCTCCCAAGCCCAGTTCTAAGGCTGAATCCTGTAAGATAATTCCAGACTGTCTCAGGAGGAAGCAGGTGTTTAAAACTGGCCGGAATCCAAGGTCTTGGCCCCATGGCTATTGTTCTTTATGAAGGCGAATTCCCATTGTGTTGCGGACATGCTAAATGGGCATCACACATTTCATTGCAGTTTCAATGATAATAAAATACAGTATGTAATTTGGGCTATGCATAGAGATTGTCAAGTGATATGGCATCTTTTATTTTCCTATTCACCATCAGGATTTCAAGAGTTGATTTCATAGGGTGCCATTTTCTATCTCCCTGGACCAAAATCTGTGGAAGCTCAGTGTGAAAAAGCACCACTCTCCATGCTGTTCATGGTCCCTAATTTTAAGAAACTTTTTGAAAGACAATCCGGAAGTTGAGAACAAACACGCATTAAGTGCTGATTTGGCACTGTGAACTCTGCTAGGTGCAACGGGAGGTAGAAAATAAGCATGAACTAGTTTCCTGCCCTCAAGATCCTCACCACACTGTGGGGGAAATGAGACTTACAGATGAAACGACATGAAAATAACTTGACACTGAGCTTTGTTAACGTCATGTGCTTCCAGACTGGAGCCTTAAGTATCAAGCAGAACGAACTAAGTGCCAGACACTGTACGAGACGCCTTCTCGATGGTCATCTCAGCAATCCTCACACAACCCTATAAGGGAGATTTTAGTCTCCCCCATTTCAGAGGCAGGGAAGCAGTCAACCAACCAGGAAGTTAAATACCTTGCTCAGGTCACACAGCTAGAAAGAGTCACGGCTGGGATTTGAATTCAGAACTGCCTATGACCCACTAGGCCACCGCCACTGGCAACTTACAGAGCATTGCAGTTTATAAAAGGCTTTCTTGGAGGGAGGAAGTTAAAGGGAGGAGTGATCAAAGAAAGCTCCAGGCTGAGCCAATGCTTAATGCTTTCAAGTTGGGGGAAAACAATATTCTCACACAAAGACAGCACAAGTCACATTAGTGTGTAGATCTTTTACTCTTATTTCAGCCTGCTCTCCTATTAATTGGCTGTTATCACCTTGACCCTGGAAGTGAAAGACTCCATTGATAATCAGCCAGAACTTCAAATGTGCTGCTACCGGCTGGAACCATTCATCTGTCCCTCCCTACCAGCATCTGTCTCCCCACAGAGCCAGGCATTCATGTCGCTACTTTACATGATATTATACAGGGCATGGCAGCAATTTTGAAGGTAAAAAAAAAATGTAATCTGCATGTCAGAGTCATTGTATATTTCACATAAATGTTTTCTAGCACATTAAATCCACTGTAAATCTTGGAAAGATCACGTCAGGTAAAGTTATAAGTTTACCTTCAGAGAGACAGTCACATACAGATATATCTATACATCTTTAACACATCATTCTAAGAGTAACTACTTTCCCATGAAAAGTGATTTCAGATGGGTACTCAAAACTCTGGCTCCAACATTTTCAACATACTACAACAACGTCCTTTATCAGGCACAATGCGTTCATTGTCTTACACTACCTGTAATCGCATATGTAATTATATTTTTACTTATTTGTTAGCTTGGAACTATCTGTCTTTCCCATTGGACTGTAGATGTTTTTAATCACAATTTGTATTACCGGTGTTTAAAACAGCATCTAGCCCATTCAACAACTATTTCTTGAATGAATAAATCATTTTTATATCATGAAACACAGTCGATCTATCCCTTACTTAGTCAGTTATTAGCTTAACAGCTAATAATTGATTGCTAACCATAAGCAACAAAATTTACTACAAATCAACTACATTTAGGTCAAATAAATTTTGCTTTCTGATTTTTCAAGTGATTATTTAAATTGTGAAAAATTATGCTTTATGAAATGATTTTTATGGCTCTTTTGCTAAGTAGTTACCATTTCCCACTCTTCTAAATATATTTTTCAATGACATTTCTTACTCTGCTTTTGCAGTGTTACTAAACTCCTTCTTTGTACCCCTAAAATGAATGATACAGACTATATAAGTAGATAAATAGATAAAGATGCCCAACATGTAGCCATAAATCCCTGAGGTTTCAGATTTGATGAAATAAAAAGAAACCAGGATATACATCTTGTCAATATATATATATTTTTTTGCTGCCCTGTTTCTTGTGGGTTGGGACTAAGAAAGGATCCTTCATCTTATTTTCTTCTGAACCTCTAAACATGTAAGTGCCAAGGGTAAAGCAGACAATAAGTTCTGAAACATGAGAACAGAATGACTCAGTGACTATATCAGAGTAAGCCACAAGGATAACTTTACTGGCCACAGCTAGTATAAAATTGCATAAGGTTCAAAAACCTTTGGGAGAAAAAAATTCCTGTAATCAACCTGTGTTTTCAGAATTGCTGAAATCAAAAGGAAAACAACGTGCACAGGTAGACTGCCTCTGTACACCTCCCACAGATCGAGGACTGTAAAACAGTTGCCACACATTGTAGATGGTATTAAGTGAATTACGTGCAAAGGCTAATCTACTTGTGTATTTGAACTGAGTCATGAATCTTTCATTTAAAATGAATTAGGCACTTGGGGAAATGCAGGAATTGTTTATGTGCTCATTACAGATGGTATCACATATTCTGTATTTAAAATATCCTGTATCATTTATTCAGCACAAAATTCCCCACATGATAATAAAAATAACATTAGCTACAAAACTAACAACAAAAAGATCTAACACTTTTGAGAGTTTATCATGTGCCAGGCATTGTGTTAATATTTCTTTACACAAATTAGTACGTTTAATTCTAATTAAAGCCCTTTAAATTGTGGTCCTATTATTGTGTCCATTTTACAGATGAAGAAACTGATGATTGGAAGTATAGCTTGACCACAGGCATGCAGATGGTAAATGGAGCAATCTGAATTTGAATTCAAGCAGTCTGACACTTGAGCCAGAGCTAAACTCTTAATAAACAATAGTTAGACCTTAAAATTTTCCAGTTCTTTGAACTAGATGTTACTGTTCTTTTGAACCCAAACTTTTCTACCTAAAATATCCAGAGAATCATTAAGTCAGAGCATGTCTTTATAGGTAGCCCACCAGTTCATTATATTAGACTGCACTGCTTCCTATAAAGTGAAAAGGTTATTCTGTTAACTAATTGTCCATATGAAATATGCTTTGAGATGCTTTTCTAGATCCATCAACTTTCTTTTGCCTAGTTCAGCCTGGGAGCAGGGATACACAAATTGAAAGAGACTAGAGGAATTAGGGGAAGAAGCTGTGGCCATGCGAAAGCACACTTCACTGCTTCACAACTTCACATGCTCAACTGGCCACAAATAACGTAAAGACCTCAAAAGAGGTGTGAACTACTTGGGCTGAAAATTAGTAATCTGTTATGCCAAATCCCCAGAGTATTCAACCTTAAGAAAGAAAAGTTTAATGTTCACACAAAATATTGTTTTAATTTGGTTCGGCTATATAAAATGATACATTAAACCCACATAGATGTCTAAATCCCCAACTGTGCAGGTTTACTGATGCTTAATAATGATTCAAGTCACACACATTCTCACAGCTTCCTTACGCATTTATCTATAATTGGCCTAATCACTGCCCCTATTTGCCTTAAATTCAGACCACCTATGGAATGCTTTCTCAGGTTTTCTTAGTGCAAGTCAAAAGGTTTTCAGTTAAGCAGTGGTTGCATAAAACAGCAAACCACTTGCCAGTGTAATGATATAAACATGGTATGTAGACAAGGTTAGAGTCTCCGGGTAAGAAGGTTTACTTCTTCCATCAGTTAATGGGATTCAGCTAAAAACAAAGAACAACCTTGAGGAAAAAGCACCAATCTTAATAAAATGCTCACAGATAAAGGATGATGATGATGACAGCCTCGTTTAGTCATAGCACTTACTATCATAGATTTTATACAACGAAACAAATATCATCGTATAAAATCTAGAACCAGGCCTAAAGAATTAGTCAAGCAAATGTAATACAGTATGTAAAAGTTGGAAGCATTCATTGTGATTATAAATCAAAATTAACTTTGTTCCTGGAGATAATAACTAAGCCTGGAGGTGATCACTAACATTTCTATAACCATCTCAGATTGGGATTGGGGGGAGGAGTAAAAGTAAACACTGAAGTAACATGTATTACGTTGTGCTATTGGAGATCCTTTTTGCCTTGGCTGCCAGGAAGCTTAGAAGTAAGTACTTGGTATTACAGAGGAGAAAATGTATTCATTCTCAATGAGTATATTAGCCTAGGTTTGGAAGACATATTTCCCTTTCCCTCTATAATTGTTTGAAATATTATTTCTAATTCCATATATCTTTCATGATAAGCCACTTTATATCATTTTTGGAGGTAGTCAGGGAATAAGATATAGGAAATATCAATAGCTGTGGAGGATAAGGAGTGGAACTGAACTTTAAAACTGTCTGAAGAAAACAGTTATACAGCTCTTTCCTACATCCAGGTGCTAAATGTATTTTTTTTTCGGTTTTTGATGTAATCGGCATAACTGACTCATAAAAGAAAGTGCTAACATTCCACTAATACAATGGTTTCCTTTACTTTGAGAAGTGTGGTGTTTAAATAGCGTCTTTTCTTTGCATCATTTCAGTGAAATTTTACATCAGTGGACTCCTTTTTGCCTATGATATTGTAAAACTGGTATTTTTTTATATGTGTATTGAATTACACACATTTATGTTAGTTGTCACTGATGAGACTGGTAATTCCAACTATTCTGTATGAATTCTTGACCTCCAAATCACTTCTAATAGAACTAAACACGAATAGGTTGTCAGAAGAGGATACAGACAAATGAAGGGAATATACCACTTTTTAGTTAAACTCACAGATTTCCAAGAAATTCATTTCACTGTGTGTAATGGGCTGAATGATGACCCCCAATGATATGAGTCCGCTGGAACGTGTACGATTACCTTAGATAGTAGTTTTTGCAGATGTGACCTCACGACAAATGATGTCCCTTCTCTAGGCCTCATCAATGAAATAAGAGCCTCGCTGAACTTGAATGCCACTTGCTAGCTTTGATGGTCTACAGTGTTCATTCAAAATGTTCAAACATTTAAAGCAAAATCATTTACTCGCTTCTAACAATGTGTTGCCTTTAAATTGGAGAGGTATGAGTACTTCATGGTTTACAAACATTTTCAGATACTGTCTGTCATCTGAAGCACCAACCCTCATATTAATATCCCAGTTTTTGAATTTCTACTTCCCTCTTTAGAAAAACAAATGGTTATGCATGTTATAACTGCTTCTATGTATCCTAACCTGATTCTATTTTTTTAATTCTTCTTCTTTATCATCATCATCATCATCATCATCAACATCATCATCAATCATCAATATTGAGGAACATTTTAAAATCTTGCCATCCAAAACAACAATTGTTCTCATGTCTGTAGATGACCTTCCAAGCTTTATCTTCACGAGTCTGTTTCTCTTTCATGGCATCTGCACACAGTGAGCTGTTTAATTGGTATGGCAGAGTTATAGGGGTTCCCATCACTCACCTAAAAGATCTTCCTAAAAGGAAGCAGATGTCTTATGAAACTGGTGAGAGGCTTTGGAGACACAGCTTGATTTTAAGAAGGGAAGTAAACAATTATTGGGGGGGGGAGCTTTGCATCAAAGGTAGCCCTCTGTTCCAATGCTCCAAAGGGCATTACAGACAGTAAAAGGCTCCAGTCTTAGGCTTGAAATATGAGCAATGGAGAGCCAGGAGCCCTGAGCAAGAAGGCAGCCTTGGCTATCAATCAACTGGCTCCCAGGATAGGCTCCTTCATCAATCACATTACTGCACACTCACCAGAAGTCCCAAACCATTGAGAAAATTAAGATTTTAAAAATGTATGTGGCAGGAATGAACTCAAAATAAACAAACGTAACTATAAACATGGTATATGCAATGGTTTAAAATATGAGACAGTGGGGCAACTCACCCCCTGAGTTCTGAGAGGAAAATTTCCCTGTTGTAGGGCATTTGGGACATATGTATACTAACAATTATTTTTCATTTACTTGAAATTTAAATTTAGGCATCTTATGTCTTTGGGAACTAAATCTCACAACCCTACCCTCTTTTACCAAAATTTATTTTGGCCTCAAGTATGTACACACATGCATACACACCCACACAAACACTGACACTTAATGGGAGAAAAGAACTGCCAATCTTCATAAAATCGATGCCATTATCACTTTTAACGATAATGATAATAATTTCTGAATCATAGCATCACTAACTTCATTTTCTCATGTGTTCCATCATCAGACATCTCACCCCCACTTTTAACAACTCCTATGCTTTTATGTTGCTTCTTTTGAAGGGGAGATATTAAACTGCCTCTCTCTTCTCTCTGTTTGAAGTATTCTTTTCTAGGCACTCAGGAATCATCTCTGAATGTGCTAAGCATCCTTCAACTGCTGTCCTAAGTGTGTTAATCAGCTCTCCTGTTTCAATAGATATTTATGAAGCACACATGGGCTGGTCATCCAGATGTGGATGTTCCCATCTTATTAGAAAAAGAACAGTCTTGAGTTGAGGAAATCTGCACCATTTGCCCAGCTGAAAGAGGCCCTCAGTCCCTGTATCTTCTGGCGTTGCTTTCTGTGACAGTCCACTCTCCCTGCCACCAGCCCTGACTCCCCTCCTCAGGGGATTTGCCTGGAGCCTCTTTCTCCACCCCTTTTGCCCAGGTAACCAGCCTCAGGCTTCCCTGACCCCCTCCCACACCTGTTACACAGTCTCACGGCACTGCACACCTCTCATCCTATTGTGTCGATATGTGGGTTAGTCTTTAATTAATGACTGTCTCCCCTTCAACACTTTAATCTTGTGGGCAGGACCCCTGGACCTAGCTCAGTGTCTACCATAAGGTGGGCAGTCAATAAATGTTTTGTAATGAAGAAATGAGAGAATGAAGGAAATAAAGATTGTTCTCGAGCACTGGCCTAAAGGGACTTTGGGGTACACACAAAGCACAGTCTCCATTTCAGCCCCTCCAAGACAGCGTTCCTTTCCCATCCAACTGAGCGGATGCGTGCTGCTGAAGGGCTCGTCAAGCCCGCGTACAAGAAGGGCATTTTAACCTCTGAGATCTGGTGGTGAATTTGCTATAATTTCCCACATTCTTCACGCATTGCCTGTGCAACAGTAAAGTATGTACTTCACTGCTCCCATCACCTAGCACTAAGATCTTGAAAGTGAAGTTTTAAGTTAACACGCTCGGAGAAGGGGAAATAGAGGCAGGATGGAAGGAAGGACAGGTGGACAGGAAGGAAAGTTTAAAAAGAAAATCGTTTAAAAACTCACCTCTCTATCCTGCCTTATCTGAATATTGTATTTTCACTAAGCTATCTTAGGAACCGAAGGCTAGAAAAGGACTATTTCTAGATGTGTTAATGGCCTCATGATTTCCTTTCATGTTCTGCAGCAACAGCTAATTTGGCAGGAAGCACTTTTATGCTCATTGGCTCCGCGGGACCTTTTTAAGAATCTGAAATTGGAAACAGAATTTAAATTTCAAATAATCAGTAAAACATGGCAAATCTGTTCTCGCTCAAGAAACCACTTACACAAAAGGATGAAGGAGAGGCTTATGCTGATCAACAATGCTAGACGTTCAGGGGGTTTTTATGTGAGCCTGAAACTGATGTATATTTTAAAACGTGGGTTTAAAATATTAGGGATTTTTTTTAAAGAATCCGTTTTTTTCTGGTATTTAAGATTTATCACTGATAAAAGGTCATAAAATGAGTCATCTCATTCTTAAATGTATCATTTAAACATGACCACCCTAGATGTTATAAACAATACCAACTGTTAAATTCCTGGATATCTTTCAAGAGCCATAGAGGTTCTGTAACCAAATACATCATGGACTTGACTTCGACACACACTCTATGGATAAGTTACCCAGAGCCTCTTATGAATTAATATTGGAAGCAAGCCTAAATAATACCAGTAGGATACAGTCAATATAATAAAGACATTCATTCCAACAGTACTTACTCTCAGATGACAAATTCATTCAGAACATTTTAATCAGTTAAATGTTCCCTGGCATCGATACATGTGAATGATCCATAAGGAACTGAATGACTAATCCACTAAAATTCCCTGTAACTCTTCTCAATCTTTCTTGAAAGCAAAAAAAGGAGTCATTTAAATGAATCAAGTGTTTAAAATCTACTGTTTCCACAAAAGGATAGCTGCTGAGCGGAACATTTCTAGAAATAGACCCAGCTTCTACACTTGCTTAAAAAATGCTAAATATATTACACCAAAGCCTTAAATAATGCTTAAAGTTTAATTTATTTATAGGAATACAGCAGTAAAGTGACATCTTGGTTCCCATTTTTAATTACCTTGTTAGTTTAATAACTTATTAGAACAAGACATTCTGGTCCTATGCAGGCACTGACTAATATTAATCACTTTCAGAGAAGCAGTCACATATATAAATTAAGCAACACATTAGGTCAAGTTATTTTTAATGGATTCTCTAATTAGAATCTTCAGTTGTGTGTCAGGGATGGAAAGAAGTCTTGAAGAACAACCTGAACTCATCGGAAGCCCAACCTTTTTCAAACAAAACACTGTAATGGCTCCACTTCCAGTTCAGAAGTGCTACGGAAATATTTGTGTATGTCTGTATAAAGAACAAAATGTAGAAATGTATTTGCATAGGCCATACATTCTTCTGCAAACCACCTGGATGATGACAGAGTGGGCATTAGCTAAAAATATTAAGCATAAGTTGGGTCAAGGAAATACCCCTGGGGAAATTATCTGTAACACCAGAAGGCAGAAGAGATGAAATAGATAATCCCTCTATCTTTACTAGAGAGTTTAAAAGCTAAAAACAAGAGTAAGAGTTTTGGCTATAACTTCGTGCATTACAACTAAACCCACTGAACCAATAAAGGATTTCAGAAGTAACTCCAAGTTGTGGCAGTTTCAGGAATGGTTTTCATGCCTGGGTTCCATGAGGAGCTCCTCTACTATCCACTTTGCCCATTAACTGCAGAACTGCTTAGACTTGTCCTCCCTGCCCCCATCATAGATTTCTTCCTTAATGAACACTAGTTGAACCAGCATAGGCTAAGTTAGCACAAAGTGGCAAGTCCTACCTTTGTTTTGGTTGTTGTTGTTTTTTTTTAAGCTACAAAGATCCACAAAAACATTAGTAAGTCTTAGTTAGTGGTCTGCATTAAGATATCTACTGTTAAAAAAAAAAGTATTTCATATTCTTAGTTCAAAATAATGGTTGCTAAAATTTTCTTATGAGTTACTTATGATTCTGTGTAATTCATCTAGAATCTAGTATAAACAAAGGGTCTCCATCAACCCTTGAATAGAAGGCTAGCTGGTACATGCACCTGCTCCCTGGGGATTGATGGGAACAGGTAGTATCCAGAGGCTGGTTAGCTGAGGAATGGTAATAGTCCAGATAAAAGGCTAGAAATCCTAACAACTGATTGCAAAGAATAGCTCCCCTTAAATAAAGATAATCAAATGTTTACAAAGCACATGGCAGAGGACAACCAACCAGAGTCAATGACCAAACAATCAATGGATGCTGGCTCACAGGAGTATGGATGGTAACTTATGAACACAGGCCCACAGAGGATGGACGACACCTCAGGACATGAGCATACCTTACAGGAAGTAGTAAGCCCAAGAGTAGAGCACTCAAGATCCCACAGCCTGGCCTCTGTACATTTTTATGACCTTTCTAAATCTTCACGATCCACTGTGTCTAATTCACATGCACATTAATCTTTACAGTAACAAGTCCCTCCTTAAAAGTTATGTTCATGGAAATCAGGCTTTCTTTCATGCAGTCTAAGAACATCGCTAAAATAGGATTTCAACAAAAGAGAAAAACACATACCCATCTTTCATATGTAAAATTGTACTATGGATTTAACAGAATTTTAGAAATGTTAATATATATTCTGTTTGTGGGAGTTTAAATTGAATGATCACTTTGGAAAATCACTTGTCAGTATCTATTAAAATCAAACATGTACACCTGTCACCCAGCAATTTCACTCCAAGATACATATACAACAAAAATGCATATACATGTGTCCTCAAAAGAGATGTACAAGAATGATCATAACAGCACCATTCATAAAAGCCAAAAATTAGAAACAACTTATGTCCATCACCTAAAGAACAAATACATAAATTGTGGTATATTTATACTGCAAAATACTCTAAAGCCATGTGAATGCACAAATTTCCATGACATGGAACAAAATGGAACAACCTCTCAAATACTATGGGAGCTAATAAAGCCAGAAACAAAAGAGAACACTCTGAATGGTTCCATTACTAAAAAGTTCCAAAATAGAAAAAAACTAATCTATGGTATTAGAAGTCAGGATAGGCAGGCCGAGTGGCTCGTTGGTTAAGATAAGAGTTGGCTTGGGAGCACGAGCTCTGAGCAGTAGGGCTGCTGGTTTGGATCCCACATGGACCAGTGATGCTGCGCCCTCTACAGCTAAGATGGTGAACAACAGCTCAACCTGGAGTTGGGCTTCCATGAGTCATTGGCGTAGGCTGCAGTGGAGCTGCAGTGGGCTGCAGTGAGCCATTGTGAGTGGCCGTCCAATGGCCGGTGACCGAATTGCCTCACCCTGGAAGAGCACAATGATCATAATACCAACATGGGCCAGTGAAGCAACGTCCTCCACAACTAGACTGAAGAACAAAAGGACAGCAGCTTGTCTGTTCCCCTTCCCCGATTCCCCAAAAAAATCTTTAAAAAAAGAAAAGAAAAGAAATCAGAATAATGATCTCTGTGATGAAGTAGCGACTGGGCAAGGGTGCCACAGGGCCTTCTGGGATGTTCTATTTTATGATGTGGGTTCCGGTTGCATGGGTATATTTACATTGTGAAAATTAATGGAGTTATACACTAGATGTCTGTACTTTTCTGTGTGCATGTTCAACTTCAATGGAAAGCTGATACTAAAATAACTAAACTTTTTCTAAAAACTCCCTCCATCAAGGTAACAGTGTAGTAGTTTCTTCATTGTTTACAGTGTCTTTCCCCTCCATTGTCTCCATGCGATCACAGTCCTGTGTGATGGACAGGTTGTGCAATATTATCCCCAATGTACAAATGCAGCAGGAAGGGAGTAAACATCACATACTCTAGGGAGGCTATTGTTCCTCTAGGAGATGGTTACACAGCTAGTAATCAGAAAAGTCAGAATTCAAACCATACCTTTCAGCTTTCAAAGCCCAAGTTTTTACTGATAAAGTTTGCTGGATCTAAAGGAAATGTGATGCTCTGAAAAGTTAATTAGCTAAATTAGTAATTGGCCTAACTAGCTAAATTATGACTAGCCCATACATATTTCTCTCAGTCCTATGGTCTGTGGAGAACAAAACTGGCTCAGTCTCATGTACTACCCATCATGCCTGTGGAGTCTGATCTCAATTACCACTGGTGATTAGTGTTAGAGGTACCTTTATTATGGGGTTCTCCTAGAGTTAATTCAGCAGGAGGATGCATATAACACTCAGCTTATGCTTTTATACTTGTATAACAATGCCTGGCATATAGTAAGACAGTAAGCTATCAATAAATAATTTATTATGATGATTCATATTATAACATGATAAATATGCATAAGTCAACTGTAGGCTCCATAAAGTAGAAGCCCTGTATTTTGCACCATTATATACAGATTATGTACCTAGCTCAGTGCCTAGCACATAACAGAAGATTAATAAATATTTTCAAATGAATAACCAAAAGAACCCTCGGACCTCATAAATATGGACCTAAAAGAAAATGTGAATGGTTCTTTTCAATAAAAGTCTTCAAAACAAAAATTGAAAGTAAGTAAAGTGATAGCTGGTTGTTCACTACTCACCAGTGCTGTGATCTTGAATAAGTCACTTAGCCCCTGTGGGGCATCAGTTTCTTCATTCATAAAATGAGGGTTTAAACCACATGACTTCTCTGATCTCCTCAGAGTGTAATAATTAGGCCTCCATGATCACACAGAAGACCCCCACAAATGGATATTAAGTGTCAAAGTAATTTTGAAACCTGCAGAATGCTATTAGAGCATTTATTTTGTCAACTTTAGGTTTACTAAATTAACCTGTGGGAGAAGGGAATATCTCTAATGTTAACCTGAATCTCATTCATTTTTTTTCTTCTAAAACTCCAAACTCACCAGACCTTTCTGCACTTACAAGTATCTATGGGGGTGTAAAGCATTGAAATTATAATGTACTGAACTGGGAAAAAACTGAAGTCATTCTTAACTACTCTGGCATCATCTCTCTTATAGGTAATTTACGGATACACTATGGATACAAGATTTACTTTCAGCATAAAATTGTCATCCACTCTGAGAAGTCAAAGGTTCTTGGAGGTAATACTTAGGGCAATTTCACAATGCAAATAGCAATTCAGACATTTAATAAATTGCTCCAAACAAAAATATAATTTAACAACTCAATCGGCCTTCTAGCTATTTGCAACTGCACTGCCTTAGGTATCTATATGTCTGTTTTTTTTTCTCAAACTCACACATTCCATGGACACACACACACACACACACACACACACACACACACACAAAGAGAGGAGGGAAAGGAGAAAAAGGGAATATTGGTTCTATATAATTTCTATCACCATATCTATCCATTCAACTTAAAGCTCATGTTCCATCCCCTCCTTCCCAGAATCTGCACTGAGGTACAAATTGAAAAACAGACAGACTGGATATTTCTTTGTTATAGGTACCCATTAAGGCTGCAATGTCTTAGACATCTAATTTACAGAATCTTACAGTTAAAATAATAATTAAACTACATTGCCATCTGTCAAAATTAAAGAGACATGTAGTTATAAATTCATACCTATAGGAGTGACTGTGACAAAACTAACAGGTCTTATTTAAGTCTATCCCATAACAATGTTGGGATATGAAAGGAAAGTTAATTATTAGGGGACTGGGAGAGCCACTTAGGGATGGTATTGCTAAAATTTAGTAAAAATAGCCTAATCTTACGATCACTACCACTAACCTACATTTACAGGGTAATTATCATGCTCCAGGTGCCATGCTAAGTGCTTATACAGGTCATTATATTTCATCCTGGCACTCTGCATTTCCATTTTATCAATGGGGAAACTGACATAATGCCTCCCAAGCAATTCTCCACCCTTCTCTGCCCTGCCATGTGCCCTATGAACCCTGGTCCTCATGCTCTTCTTGGGGTTCCACCAATGGAGGGATCAGCTGAAGAGAGAAATATCAGGATATCAATGCCCCCCTGCTCCCTCACTGCCAAGCCTTTGTCTTGACATGATTGAGTTCTACCTTTGGCCACTCCTGTTGGGAGGCCCCAGACCCACAGTTCACAGCTCTCACTAGTTCGAACAACAAACTCTCTCTCCTCTGGCCCCTTCAGGTTTGACGGTGGCGGTGTTTCCTTCCATTTCTAGTCCCTAGATGATTCACCCTCATTTGTTGGTTCCCTTCCCACCAAAGCTTTGTAAAATCTTCTTCAATTATCCCCTTAAGTGCATCACCTGTTTGATAAAGGTTTTCAGAGGGTAAAAGGATAGAAGGAAAGTAGTACATAGTGCTCTTTGGATTGGGTGAACGAGCAGGCCTTAATTGTGGAGGGTTGTGGAGGGTTGTGACACAGCTCATTTGATGTCACTGGAAGAGCTGTCTGTGGAGTGTTGTGCAGCCAACTTCTCTGTCAGGCTTCAACCAAGTGGAGATAAAAAGCTTTTATTGATTCAACATCATCCACAGTCCTGATTTCCTGTGTTATCACAAAAACAGGTGGCTACCATGACAGGAGGAAGTGGTTTGGGTGGGCAACATACAAATTCTTATGTAATAGGCTAGAGGTCAAGAAAAGACAAATGGTGATTTTACAATAGTGGTGTATTGGGTATGAAAGCATCCCTGTGTACTGCCCGCCTCCTCCTCCGCTCCCCCCTCCACACACACACACACCCCTCACAGACTCTGTACCCATGATCATAAAATCTCCATCATTCTAAAATATATGTTTGCTGACAAAAGTAGACTGGATGTCTGGCACTTCCCAGCTGTCATTTCCTATCCCAATCTTCCCACCATATGATTTAACACTTACACATTCTCTCTCTCTCTCTCTCTCTCTCTCTCTCTCTCTCTCTCTCTCTCTCTCTCTCNCACACACACACACACACACACACACACACACTCACATAATATGTGCACACCTTGCTCAATTATTCTCAAGGAAACTCCCATAGAAAACTGAATAAACAAGCATTTTTCCCCCCGTTGGCATCAGTTTTCCTTTCCTGTGTCCCTCAGAATCACTCTCCACCATTCCCACCCAAATCAAGCCATCAAACCTTCAGACTTTCTCTTCTGTTTGCCTTATCAATATCTGAGCTCAGCAGCTCATGCACCATAAAGTCTACAGTTGAAAAGAATAATACTCATGAGATACTTATATTTTAACATGAGACTGTCCTTGATCTAAAGTATTATTAAACCCATTACTAATTATGGAATTAAGGGAATCAGCCTTCGGCGTACTTTTGTGGGGGCAAAGGGACCCTTCTTGCAGCTCCTGAAATTTCACTGTATGGGGCACAACCAGGTCAGGCTAATGCCAGGCCTTCTTTCTTCTGTTTCTCTCTCTCTGATGGCTCCACTCCAAGTGTCCACGAAGTGGAACATGGAAATCAGGAAAGGCATGCTACCCCAAACCTATAATGCACCAGATTCAATCATGAGTTAAATTCTGGAGACTAGGGAACCCCTTCACACACAGAACTAAAGAGATTCAAGCCCCTGGCCTCTTGGAGTTGTCTATCTGAAACACACATCAGCACATACAGGGCCATGGAAAGGCTTCTCTTGGGTGTGAATCACCCAGGAACCATTTTTAGTAGACATTAGGGCTGGAGGAGGGTGTGTGTGAAAGGATACAGCTCTGTTGCTGGTTAAGAAAGGAACATCATCACCTATCACTTCTGATGATCAGAGGCTGACCTCAGCAGGCCACAAGAAACCACACAGCTGCCACTTGAGTTTCAACACCACGACCAGGAAAGAGAGGAAGTGGGAGTGTCCTGGCACAGAGTGGGTACTTGGTATCCAATGAGCACAAAAAAACGACACTAAGGAAGTATCACACTACCTGATGCAGAACTATAATACAAAGCTGTAGTAATCAAAACATTATGGCAGTGGCATAAAAACAGATATATAGATAAATGGAACAGAATAGAGAGCCCAGAAAAACCCACACTTATATGGTCAATTAATCTATGACAAAAGAGGCAAGAATATATAATGGGGAAAAGACTGTCTTTTCAATAAATGGTGTTGGAAAATCTGGACAGCTATATGCAAAAAAAAAAAAAAAAAGATGAAACTGTACCACTTTCTTAAACCACATACAAAATAAACTCAAAATGGATTAAAGACTTAAATGTAAGACCAGAAACCACAAAAGTTCTAGAAGAAAACATAGGCAGTAAACTCTTTGACATCAGTCTTAGAAATATTTTTCAGTATGTCTCCCCAGGCAAGGGCAACAAAAGCAAAAATAAGCAAATGGGATTTCATCAGACTAATAAGTTTTTCCATAGCAAAGGAAACCATAGACAAAACAAAAAAGGGAACTCACTGAATGGGAATTGATATTTGCAAATGATATATCCAATAATGAGTTAATATCCAAAATTTATAAAGAATTCATACAACACAACATCAAAAAAAAATCCAATTAAAAAAGGCAGAAAACTTAACAGACATTTTTCCAAAAAAACCATAAATATAGCCAACAGATACATGAAAAAATGCTCAACATTACTAATCATCAGAGAAATGCAAATGAAAACCACAATGAGATATCACCTGTCAGAATGGCTATTATCAATAAATCAAAAAATAAGTGTTGGCGAGAGTGTGGAGAAAACGGAACCTTCATGCACTGTTGGAGAGATTGCAAATTGGAGCAGCCACTATGAAAAACAGTATGGAGGGTCCCCACACAATTGAAAATAGGACTACCACACAACCCAGCAACTGCACTTCCAGGTATCTACTTTAAGAAAATGAAACGCTAATTTGAAAAGATATGTGCACCCCTGTGTTCATGGCAGCATCATGTACAATTGCCAAGATATGGAAGCAGTCTAAGTGTCCACTGATAGATGAATGGATAAAGAATATGAGGAGATCTACACATACACACGTACATATATAATTAAATACTACTCAGCCATAACAAAGAATGAAATCTTGCCATTTGTGACAATGTGGATGGACCTAGAGGGTATTATGCTAAATCAAATAAGTCAGAAAAGGACAAGTACTGTATGATTTCACTTATATGTGGAATCTAAAAAACAAATGAACAAACAAAATGAAATAGAAACAGACTAATAGACATAGAGAATAAACTGATGTTTGCCAGAAGGAAAGGGGATGGGAGGAAGGGTGGAAAAGGTGAAGGGGAATAAGAGGTATCAATTTCCAGTTATAAAATAAGTAAGTCCTGGGGATGTAATATAGGGCATAGAGATTATAGTCAATTCTATTGTGATAACTTTGAAAGGTAACAGATGGTTACTAGACTTATTATAGTGATTGCTTCATTAGGCATATAAATGTTAAATAACTATTTGTACACCTGAAACTCATACAATGTTGTTTGTTAACTATATTTTAATTTAAAAAAAAACTCCACAAAAGTTGTATTACAGTGAATCTCCCTCAGGTAATAGAACAAAGTACAGACCCTCTCTCCCTCTCTCTCTCTCTCTCTCTCTCTCTCTCTCTCTCTCTCTCTCTCTCTCTCTCTCTGCATGACTTTCAAAATGCTGAAATCTGGTATACTCAGATTTTCCTCCAGTGTTATAATGGGGCCCAAATAGCATTAATGCAGCCTTAAAAGCAAGCAACATCTTCCCTTCCCCCATGCAATTTTGGTTACTTTACTAGAAAATTAGAGGACTTAGAAAAACAGGATGTACTACAGCCTGCATTCTGATAACTACCGATTTGTTCAACTGATTATGTCTCTTTGAGAGAAGTGTTATTTTTTTAAACCATATTATGTAAGTAAGCTTGAAAAGAGTATGTTAACCAAAGAGATTCTGCAAAAGTAAAGTAGCATATCTTCACAGGCAAACTTTTTGTAATTAATAGACATTAGCTTTTAGAGTAGTTTCAGATTTACAGAAAAAGTGAGCAGAAAGTACAGAGGGCCCCCATATACTCCTTCCCCCTCAACAGCTTCCTCCATTGTTAACAGCTTGCATTAGTGTAATCCATTTACCAATATTAACACATTTTTATTAACTAAAGTCCAGAGTTTACATCAGGGTTCACTCTTTGTGTTGTATAGTTTATAGATTTTGGCAAATACATAATATCATATATCCACCATCACAGTATTATACAGAAGAGTTTTACTGCCCTAAAAATGCTCTGTGCTCCACCTATCCATCCCTGCACCCACATACCCCAGAACCACTGGTCTCAAAATGGGTCCGTTCTTAGGACATTCACAAGGGGGTACAGAAAAGGCTTTACCTAAAATGGAGGCACATGAAAGTACATCAATCACATAAAAACAGCTGAAGTTACGTGAAAACAGAGCAAAGTGACAACACATCTGAACCAGAAAGGACAAAATTTAATATTTGTAATTTATTAAAGTCATGGATATGTCACACATTAAGGCTTCAGAGTTCCACTAAACACATTTAAAACTGAAAATTATGGGGCAAGTATTAGGAGAATGCTTTGAAAACTGACAACTACCTTGTTTCTCAACACAGATGACAAGATACTTTTTTTCCACTGGTTCTCCAACCAGACAAGGAGACCCGTTTCCAGAGCACATCTACCTCAGTGATTATATGTGTGAAAAAGAAAATGGCTTCAAGCTTATTTTAAAATAAATTCACATTTAGAACAAATTAAAAAGTCTAAATAAATTAAATGTGAAATTACCAGGAATTGAATGAGAATATTCCCACCATGAACTCTATCTTTAATTTAGATGCACCTTACTAAATCTGAAATATTTTTATTTACCTAATTTAGGTTTTTAGATTTTTAAAGCTAAATAATACCTGGGAAAATTTAATGGAAATCATTGACCTGTGTTTCTATATCAGAAAAGCTTCCAAAGAAAGCTTGTCATCCTCAAATATAAAGTAATCCCAAATATAAAGTGATCTTCCCCATTCCCTATTGAGATGACAGAAAATTGTGTTTCCATTAACCCAAATATATTGGGTTGTCGGAAAAGTCATGACGCATTTTTGCAACAACAAAAAAAAACAGAAAAAATACGTCATGACTTTTCTGACTACCCAATATAAACTTTTAGGGATATGGGTTGTATGTGGTGTTTGTAACAGGGTGTTTAAAATAGAACTAATTCCATTCCAGTTTCTGCTGCAGTCCCTAGAGTATAGCTGATATATTCCAGAATGAGGTATGAAGTCTCTGTGCAAGACCTGCAGTGTCGTGGCTTTTAACCCTTTCCTCATACATATTGAAAAGATAAAAGGGTAGGTAGTTGGAATGTAAAGGAGAATATGTGGAGAAAACCGTTGGTGAGCTGTGAGCCTCACCCTCCCCGCAAGAGAGAGGGGCCAAAAAGGGCTAACACCTCACCTCAGGCCTGGGGCAGGGAGGTTCAACACCATTACTAAGAGTAATACTTGTTTCCTGGATGCAGTGGAGATGGCAACAGACACACACCTGAGAACTCCAAAGGCTGTATCAGCCCAAGGCAGCAAAGGATAAGCTGTGGTTTGAGAATTAACTGCACTCCAGTGATGGGTAGAAGGTCTTGTTTACCAGTACAGATCCAGCCTCCATCTTTTACCACCACCCTGCTCCGTGCTCTGAGGCTGACACTTCTGTGAGCTGTATCAACCGGGCTTCCAGCTATGGCTGCCCATGGGAAGTACCAGCAGGAGACCAGGCTCTCCATTCCTGCACCAAACTTAAGTCATCAGTTTTCCAAAAAGCACATCTTCCCATCTGTCTAAATCGTTAAAGAAACAGCATTTCTTGGGCCAGCCATATGGTGCAATGGTTAAGAACTGGTTTGGGATGCCAGAGGGCCCCGGTTCGGATCCCACATATGAGGGCCAGTGACACTGCCCTCCACAGCTAAGATGCTGACCAACAGCTCAACCTGGAGCTGGGCTGCCGTGGATCGCCAGCGACAGCGTAGGCTGCAGCCCCTGCTGCAGTGGGTTGCCATGGGCTACCGTATGTAGCCAGCAGCCACCGTGAGCGGCCGTCCAGAAGCCGGCGACTGATCTGCCTCACCCGGGAAGAGCGCAATGATGGTGCCAACTTGGGCCAGTGAAGCAACGTCCTCCACAACTAGACTGAAGAACAAAAGAACAGCAACTTGTCTGTTCCCCTTCCCCCAATTCCCCAATAAAAATCTTTAAAAAAAAGAAACAGCATTTCCTGAATCTATCCTCACCGGAAATTTTATTACAAGCCATGAGTTCCCAGTCACATTAGATTAAAAAGTGGTTTTCCTTTTGTCCTGAGGTGTAGAGTTATGATATTCACAATATAAACACCTACCATATCGTTAGAAAAGGCATGTTTAAAATTATATACAGCACCTATAGTTGCAAACTCATACCTCCAGGAATAACAGCAGAAACTGTATTAAATTTCTTTGCCTCTTTTTTTACCCACCATGTCAGCACACCTCTACGAGCAAATAAAAATAGCTCTGATTGAGGTCATTGCGTCTAATGTGTCTTCCCCAAATAGTGCTTCGCTGTTCAAAATAAGGTAATTGAGCAAGTGCCCTGTAACAGGAGAAACTTGATAAGGATTCCAATATAAGGCGATCCCCACAGGCATATACAGAGGCTGAAAATGAAATGACATTCCAGGCTGAATACTGTCTTCAGTAGAAAGAATTCTCCAACTACTCTTGCTGGTAGGCACTTGTCCATACTTCTGCCCTTCATGTGGCACATTGGTCTCTGAACATCCGATGTTATGTCTCAGAGAATCTCCAAGGGGACTCCACGTCAGAGTCTGGGGAGTTACTTAGAAAGGTTTGAATTCTCTCCTGAGCAAACTGTTTCCTAAATTGCAACTATTAACAAGGGCATTTTATAAGTTCCACCGAGAGTTATCCCTTCCCAAAACATTTAAATATATACCATAGTCTTGGCACTGCGCTCCCTTGGCCAACTATGGAAACCATATCTGTAAAATGCAGATTCTCCACCCTGAGAATCAGGGCCCTTTACAATTTGACACCCTCCAACCTACCAGCTCTCTCTTCCACTCTGCCAGGAAGTTCATGTACTTCAGTCACATTTGTCTCCTTACAGTTAACGGCCACTGGGCCATTGTTCTGCCATTAGCCCTCTCTAAAGAAACTTCTACCATTCCTTTGGTGTTTCAAATCCTACCCATCCTTCAAGGTCTAGTTCAAATCACTAATCCTCGTCCCTCAGAAAGTCTTTCTCCAGATCGAGCCAGGAAAAGTGGCGTCTCTCTTTCCCTACACTGCCAAAACATTAACTCACATGGGCTTGCCTTGTAGAGGATTTTTCCTGTCTTCCTATCTTAATTCCCAATTCCTGAAAGTCAAAAGTAACCCAAAGGGAGGGACTAGTGATTTCAACCTTTGGATATTCCCCACTGCATAGTATGGTGCCCTACACATAGCAAACTATCAGAAATAATTATTGAATGAATAAATAAAAAATAACAAGAACAGGAATCATCATGATCTGGAAATATATTTATTTCACATTTTGCTTTATACTTTTTAAAAGTTCATTCAAAACGAGAATGTCAAGTATTGTTTATTATAGTTATTTTTTGCACGTCCCACAGTCATTTCACTCAATAGGATATAATTTATCCTCTTGGGTTTGAACAATATAATCCATCCTAGAAATTACACTTCAGTAAAAATAAGTGATAAACGCTGTGCTTCACTCAGCCCATTTGTATACCTGACACCCTCTCTCATCACTGGATAGGTGCCACCATCAATTCCTTTAAACCACCTACGCTGGCTCAGCCTCCGCGTATTCCTCCTGTGACAGAGCGCCAGTCTGCCCCAGGCTGCTCATCTCTTCCCAGTCTCTTGGTATATGCTCACAATTATCTACAGTTGCCTTTCTTTCCCTCGGTTTCTCTTTAACATTCACTATTGCCTAGCTGGAGGCCTTCCACAAAGGAGGCATTTCTCACATGCCTGATGATGCTTCCATTACACACAAGGGAAAAACATGCTTCTGCTTCTAAAACTGCAACTGTCTCTGTGCTGAAGTCTATTCAAAAATACACCCTCCAACCAACTTCTCCAATGTGAGAAAACAAGCATCCTTCCTTTCAATTTGCATGATCATGTTTTCTGAAAGGAAACTTATAAAACATAGTCTGACACCTAGTCTGAAAATGAAATATTTAAAATCTGGCTCATATGGCATAAATAAATATAAAATATACAGCAGACTTTCCCTCAAACATTACCAATTTATTAAACAGTGTGCATCATTTCTTGACTAATTACTAGTCCCTTGCTGTTCCATTATTGCTCAGTAATAAAGAATATTATGAGATAATATAATATAAATAGAAAAGAAATAAAAATAGAAATATATATCTCTACCCATGGTTCCTGGCACATATCTCCTAAAATCCTTGTAAACTTCTAAATGACAAGAGTGCTAGGAGCATCTTTTGTTCTAATGAGGCAATTCTGGGTGGCCTCCTGGGTGGCTCCTGGTCATGAGAAAATCAAGTCATAGTTAGAAGCTTGGAGTTTTCAGCCCCACACCTCACCCTCTAGAGAGAGAGAGGAGCTAAAATAAAACGGAATTAATAATTGATTATGTCTATGTGAGGAAGCCTCCATAAAATCCCGATAGTATGGGATTTGAAGAGCTTCCGAGTGGGTAAACACATACACTCCGGGTAGGGTGAGACGCACCAGCTCCATGGGGACAGATGCTCCTGTGCTCGGGACCTTCCCAGACCTGGTCGTATGTATCTCTTCATATAGCTATTCATCTGTATTCTTTATCATACCCTCTAATACACCGGTAAGCACAAGAAAGTGTTTCCCTGCATTCTGTGAGCCGCTCTAGCAAATGCATCAAACCTGAGGATGGAGTCATTGGAACCTCCAATCTATATCCAGAAGGTCAGAAGCAGAAGGTGATAATGTAGACTTGCAACTGGTATCTGAAGGGGTCTGGGGCAGCCTTATACAACTGAGCTCTTATCCTGTGGGATCTGATGCTAACTCCAGGTAGACAGCGTCAGAATTGAGTTCAATTGTAGGGTTCCCAGCTGGCTTCACAGAGATTGGTTGGTGTGGGAAAAACCTTCACATGTTTGGTGACCAGAAGTGAAGTGTTTTATGTGAGTAGTAAAGGAGGCTCTCAGGGAAGAAACACACAGAAAGGAAGAACTGGGTATGTCCCTACATAGGAAGAAAAAAAGCTGAGCTTTTCCTTCATAAATGTAAACAGGATGCCTGAGCCCAGGAAAAAGCTTGCTCTCAGGAAAACACATTATAAACCTGGTGCTGCCAAATTACCCTACTACTTTGAATTTAATTTCCTCATTCACAAAGTGAGTATTCTAGTCTAGATCAGGTTCACAAACTCAAATGCCTGCAGGAACCAGTAGGTACTATGAATGATTGGAGAGGAGTTGGGCTGGGGGCACTGTCCTTGACAACAGGGAGCAATAGAGACTGATGGGAACTGAAGTGAGTGCCTGCTCCAAAGGAGACAAGTGTGTTGGCACTTAGATCCAGCCTATTGCCGCATAGGAATGGGGGCCCGGTATGGCCAGATCTTCTGATTTGTCCAAAAGAGCTGGAAATCAGGACTCATTTGTGATATTAGTGACAACTAATTCCATGTATTTTTAAAAATAAAACTATGTATAAGCCCATATTTTACGGGCTAAGACAGCTACATCTGAAAGCCAGATGATACCTGTAGCCCACAGTTTGCAACCTCATGATGGATGATCTTTTAATATAAAATTCTCTTGGTGCTTATTTTAAAAACTGATGAGAGTGTATATTTTATGCATTTTTTTCAATAAGCTTGGCTGAGAGGGAACAAAATGACGTGAGAAAAAAACACAGGATACGAAGTCAGAAGACAAATTCAGGGTCCCCCTTCCCCCTTTAAGAACTGTATGGCTTAACTTCTTGGAAACTGAAGTTTTCATCATCTGTAAAAAGGGGGGAATTACAATCTTTCTAACCTGTAGGGTGATAGTAATATTTGAATGAAATTGTGTAAATGGAAGCACTTTGTAAATTCTAAAACACTAAACAGCTTTCAGGAATGATTACCATATTGTCTAACTCCCCAAAGATCAATTAAGGAGAAAAAAACAGACTTTGAGATTAGCCAGATATCACTTAACTGTGAAAAATGTAAGACACACTTCTCAGAACTTCCAATAGAGGCTGACAATTGTTCTGTTGTTAAATCTATATTAAGTTAAGCAGGTTGTGGTTTCAAACCTTCTGGTGACTTGTAGCACACACATAACCTTATCTAGTTTGGCCCAATCTGCCAGCTGAAATGTCCGCTCCAATATCCAAGTAAAAGCCACTCAATTCAGGGTCTCTAGATAGATTACCTGGAGTCAAACTTGGGACTTAGAATGATACACAAGGACCTGTTGAGAATGACTGAATCCACGCTGTGTAAGTGAGAACGCCGAACAATTTCCACGGCTGGAGGCTGATGGAGGACACCATATGATGAGATCTGATGTCAATCATTCTTTCATTCCTCCCCACTCTGAAACTGAACCACAAGAAGAGTTGCAGTCCTGTCCAAATCCCCTTCTGTGGGTCTTAGATGTGTTATTCCCAACTGTTCCAGGGGACCTTACCACTAATCGCAGATAATCCTTAGACTTCTCTGGTTAACCCCAGGAATAGCTACATAACCCTGTAGTCTGCTCCCATGGTGTCTCACTTAAAGTGCATCCTCACATATGTCAAACCATGACTCTTCATAGTATCAATGAAGCAATCCTCTGACAACAGTCTAGGCCAGAAGTTGGCAAGCTTCTCCTGGAAAAGGTCAGATGGTGAGTATTACAGGCTTTATCAGCCACAAGGTCTCTGCCACAACGACATTGCTGTGGGGGTATGAAACCAGCCATGGACTATACGTACATGAATGAGCATGGCTGTGTGGTGATGAGACCAAATTTACCAAGAAAGGCAGAAGGCCACAGGTGGCCAACCCTGGCTTAGACTATTCATTCACTTCAAACTGTGTGCTATATTCAATATCAGGTGATACAAAACATTTGAAAAAGAATTGTTTTTATAGAAAAGGATGCCAAGTAAGACTAACAAAACCCTACAAGATGCTCTACACAATGAATTTCACTTTTTTTCTCAAAGTGAGCCTACGACATGGTTATTTTGCTCCCCGTTTTACATGTGAGGAAATTGAGATGTAGCAAGCTTAATCCATGGGCTCATAGCTGCACAGCTAGTAAATTACAGAGCCAGGATTCCATGCTAGGCTTCCCAGGCCCGACCTTGCCATTTCACCAAAGCCCTCAGCTGTCCGTGTAATGTGCTCAGGAATTACTAAATGCCTCCAAAAATTCCTGAGCTAATCTGAAATATGGATGCTCATTAAACTTTCATTAAATAATGTTCATAATGAAAGTGAGGTTTTTTTTTAATGTGGCTGAAATGAGTCATGTTTAAATACAAAAGGAACACTAAGGCTAAATTCTATTCACTATCCTTTTATTTTTGATTGGGCCTAGGAATTTTTATTTACAAACTCTTTTGTAGAAGAAGCCAATGAAGTGAAGTAATATTATAAGAGGCCCATTTCTTTTCTTTTTTTTTCTTTTTTACTAACCTAAACGCGCCCAATCTTGTCTGATCTGGGAAGAGACCCATTTCTAATGCAGTAGACTCTTCTAGATGAGATAAATCCTTTTTCTGGCATTTTTGCAGGGCCCTCTCACACCCTCGTAAAAAACGATGCCATTAGAAACATGTTCTGCCTTTTTTTGTGCTTAAATTTGAAAAACAAATCTGTTTTGCAAATCTAACAAAGTCAATATTATGGACCACCCAGGAGACAACCATTAAAAGGAAAGAACCCCATTATTAAAAAACCCAAATATTTAGCAAGAAGAAATTAACGGGATACTCTTTCTATTGAGGATCTGGTAAACCACATTTAAATGGGATTTTTTTAAAAGCATTTTCTTAATATTGAAAATGTTTTCTAAAAGGTACCCTCAACTTCCTTGGAAATCAGAGCCAGTCACTGTTGAAGGTTTTATAGCACATCTGAACATTACCATTTTAGGTGCTAAGAAAAATTAGTTTCCAATGTTTTTAATGATAACCAAATTTTTCTAACTATAAATTACCATAAGGGACAAATGTAAAATTAATAAAGTAATTCAAACGAGTGTCTTTGTCTTCTAATCAGTAATATGCCTTTAGCTACTGAAACATAAAAAGTTAATAAACATGTTGAAACAAACCATTAAAATATGTTTAGATTTTCAAGAATTTGGAAAATGCCTATTTTCCACAGATCTGCCTAATCACTACACTAATAAAAACAGATCTAAAAAGCTCTTCAGCAAAGCAAGATTTGTGCTTCAATAACCAACTAGATGAAGCTTAATATAAATACAACTGGTGTTTGTGTTCCAGTTCTGCATCCCTTGAAGGGTTATGGAAGATGCAATTGAAAAAGTAAAATAAAAAACCTGGGAAGCACAGCCAAACTTTTTAACCAGAGGAGCTGAGGTTTAATGCTACATCATAATAAAAATATTATGCTTTAGTTATCCTTCTGTAACCCTTTGTGCATGTTGGTGATCTACATATTACTTAAAAAAAAAAAAAAAAAGAATGCATAGGCCTGGAGTGTAAGCTGACAGAAGGCCCTGGATCCAACCTCCAAAATAGCCAAAATTCTATTTTCAGAGAATAATGGTAATTCTAACTGTATTCCTATATGTCTCGTATCAGGCTTTGATCCCTTTGAAAAAGTGTCCTTTTCTCTTCTTTCTATCTTCAGTGCCCAGCACAGGCAATAATAATAGTAAAAACAACAGCTAGTAGTAATTCCATCCTTTCTATATGCCAGATTCTGTGCCAATAAGTCTTTTACAGAAAATGCTTATTTAAACCTCAAAACAACCTGATATTACTAAGTATGTTTAAATAAATGAACAAATACCTTAAGCTATATATTTGTAATCATACTTTAAATGAAATAAGGAGTTTGCTCTTGCAAGAAGCTCCTCAGCTAGACCATTTATAAACCCAAGAGAAACTTCGCAAGCTAATAACCACTCTCCCCCGGAACTCCTCACTTGAACAGGGGTATAATATTTTATAAAAGATAAACTAAAATCTATTCTATCAAAATGATCAACTTGTAAGCCTATTTTTCATATTTCCTATTTAAAATTAACAGCCCCCAAATAGATAAGAAAAAAAGACCCACACATATGCTGCTTACTAAAAGAGACCCACTTCAGATTGAAAGACACACACAGACTGAAAGCAAAGGGGTGGAAAAGATATTTTATGGAAATGGAAATGGAAAAAAAAAGCTGGGTAGCAATACTTATATCAGACAAATTAGGCTTTAAAACAAAGCTTATAACAAGAAATAAAGAATACCCAGCAATTCCACCTCTGGATATTTATCTGAAGAAACCCAAAACACTATTTCAAAAAGATATATGCATCTCTATGTTCATCGCAGCATTATTACAATAACCAAATATGGAAGCAACCTAAGCGTTCATTGATAGACAAATGGATAATGAAGGTGTGGAGCATATATACAATGAAATATTACTCAGTCATAAAAAAGAATGAAACCTTGACATTTGTGACAACATGAATAGACCTAGAGGGCTTTATGCTAAGTTAAGTCAGACAGAGAAAGACAAATACCATATTATTTCATGTGGAATGAAATATGTGGAATATAAAAAATAAAATAAAAAAACAAACAAGCAAAACAGAAACAAACTCATAGATACAGAGAACATTTTGAGGGTTGCCAGATTGGAGGGGATTTGGGGGGGATGGGTGAAAAAGAAAGGGGTTAAGATGCACAAATTGTGAGTTATAAAAACAGTCACAAGGATGTAAAGTACAACATAGGGAATATGGTCAATAATACTGTAATAACTATCAGGGTGATCACTTTATAAGTTAAATAAATGTCTAAGCACGATTTTGTACACCTGAAATTAATAATATTGTATGTCAACTGTAATTGAAAAATAAACTATATATATATTTTTTTAAATAATAAAATAAGATAAAGCAGCCCTTTCGCTAAGTGAAAATCATATCTTTGAAGTTATATAAGTAAGACTATTAATGGAAATATATTGATATTTAAAAGACTTGAATCAACACATTGTTGAGGCTTTTTTCTTAAGAGAAGTCAGTTGACTTGCGGCTAAGGATGGAAGCAAGTTCATCCAAGGTTCCCATCCTGGCTTATAGTATCCTGGACAAGTCATTCAACTCACATCTTAGGATCACAATCACTCTCTCAGTAGCTCAGGCTACCTCATATTTATATCCCCAAAGTAATCAAAACAGTGGTAAGGCCCACTTACAATATGAAGTGATATACTAAAGTTTATATATGTAAGAGTCCCGTAATTGATTATTTTCCAGAATAGTCAGTAGTTCTCAAATTTGAGATTCATAAAATTCTAGAAACCGAATTTGGATTAAGTGGAAGGAGCATGGCAAGAGTTGGCCAAGTACCAAATGAAACAGACAGAAAAAAAAAAAAAAGCAAAAAATAGAGAAAGACGTTTAATTTCTTAGAAAGCATGCGAAGGTTTTATTATTTTTATTATTATCATGGTAAAAACAGATAATATGCAATCTAGCCTCTACAAATTTTTAAGTGCATAATACACAATTTTAACTACAGGCACAATGTTGTACAGCAAATCTCTAGAACTCACTCACCTTGTATAACTAAAACTTTATACCCATTGAAGCGCATCTCCCCATTTCTCCCTCTCTCCAGCCCCTGGCAACCACCATTCAACTCTCTGCGTCTAAGAGTCTGTTTTAGATGCCGCATACAAGTAGAATTATATACAATATTTGTGCTGTGACTGGCTTATTTCACTTAGCAAAATGTCTTCTAGGTTCATCCATGTTGTCACATATGGCAGGATTTCTCTCTTTTTTTAATATTGAACAATCCATTGTCTGTATACACCACATTTTCTTTATTCATTCATCCATTGATAAACATTTAGTTTGTGTCCATGGGGGAGATTTAAAGGCATTTAAAAGCTTTCTCTACTGTCCTTCAGCAAATTCCTAATTGTTCTCTGGGGTTATGCATTTAAATTTGGCAAGTGTTTGGGTATCAATGGAAATGGAAACAATGTGAAAACCGGAAGCCAAACAGTTAGTAAATATCCTTTTAATCTTCATTGTCTTTTTTGTTTGTTAGTTTTAGACTTCTATGTACGAGGATGTTATGGGCTGAATGTTTGTGTTCCCCCCAAAATTCATGTGTTAAAGTCCTATCTCCAGTGTGGCTATTTTTGAAGATGGGGCTTCTAAGGATGTAATTAACATTAAATGAGGTCATAAGGGCAGGGCCCTGACCCCAAGAGAATCAGTGTCCTTATATGAAAGACACAAGAGAGCTCACTTGCTTGCTCTATGTGCACACACCAAAGAAAGACCACGTGAGCACACAGAGAGAAGGCAGCCATCTGTAACTCAAAAGACAGCTCTCACCATACAGACCCAACCCTGCTGGCCCCTTGCTCTTGCACTTCCAGTCTTCAGAAATGTTAAGAAAATTAATTTGTGTTGTTTAAGTCACCCAGTATATGGCATTATACTTTGTTATGGCAACCCAAGCTAATACAATATATGTGCAAAGCTCATCTACTGGTCACAGTATAGCACTTTTAATAAAAACTCAGAAATTAATTACTTCGTTGATGTAGTAAGCCAAATAGAATAACAGGAGTTTTTACTTTCCCATGGTTAAATACAAACTGCCCATATAAATTAAGTCATTGCTCCTTAAGCTAAAGTATATAATTTAAAATTTATATTACAAGGCCTTTTTAAATTAAAATGATCAAAATCTACACATAAGATTATAAATGTAAAGTTCTAGGCACACACACAAGTCTGCCAAGAAATGCTCCCCAGAATCTCATCATTATGCGGCTATGACTTTGGAAAGACATTTGGCCTTTCCTTCTTTGTACACTAAGGCAACTGGGTTGGAAAAGCCCTTCTTTCCTGTAGTATTGTACTGATTTTCATCATGCGCTTAGCTTGAGAGATCTTTCTACACAGATTTCCTTTCATGATTACTATAAATAAATTCATTTTGGAAAGTGAAGGCTCCTTTTAGCTATCACAATCTCATCAAAAGCTCCATCTCAGAAAAGTGGGGGAAGCAGTAGGTAGAATTCCAATGGCTAATCTTCATAGTTGCCCTAAATGGTTGACATAGAGTAAAAGCTATGATTCAATATGACTTATTTGCAAAAGACCTATATAGAGGAGGGAAAATAAATTAAAAAAATAAATGGCTTATAATTGCTAAATTCATTAAGAATTTAGTCTGAACAAGTGATCAGCAAAGTAGGGACACCTCTGTAATTTTGCTGTTTTCGTTAATGTCTCCAAACTTAGTCTACTTTAAAATCGGAATCATTTCTTTACATTTGTTTTCATATAATTTCCTGATGATCTTTGTCATATATTAGTGCTTAGAAATAAGGTGTAATTCCCCAATCCCCACCACCAGGAGTCATGTGGGTATCTCAACGTACCTGAAAGGTCTTTTACCCCAACCTTACACTGTACAAAAAGAACTACTGCTGGTTTGATTGAGTGTAGATAAATTGAGGTGTAGTGTATTTGAAGGGTAGTAAATGCAATTCCGTGCTTAAGAAAAGTCTTTATTCTTCTAGCACTAAAAATAAAGAAGGTTTTTAATTTACTTGAACAGTGCATAAAATACAGTAATACCTTGGTTTGCAAGCATAATTCATTCCGGAAACAAACTACTCATATTGCAATACATCGCTCATTTAACAAGTTAAAATGTACTAGAAATGTTTGCTCATCTTGCGGAACACTCGCAAATCAAGTTACTCGCAATCCAAGGTTTTACTGTACCCCTTCTCTAGACTTCCTGATGGTGGGCTCCTGCATAGTTCAGCTCAAATGTAAGCTCAGTGAATCTTCTCTGGCCATTCTAACCAAAGTACAGACCCACCACCCCTGAGTCACTTGCCACCATATTACTCTGTTAATTTCCCTCATAGAGTTATTGCCATTTATCTGATAAGATTTTGTGAGGGTTAACATTTTAAATCTATATTAAATGCTGAGAAAAGGACCTGGCACATAATAAAAACTTTATATTTGCTGTTATCAGTTATTATCTTGTTCATTTACTTTCTTATTATTACCTCACCCCCCCACACACACAGTCATTTTTCATTGCTGTGTCATTTTCACTGGACACTGTCCGGTACACAGAAAGTATTTAATAAAACATTTATTAAATGAATTAATTACATCATTCTCTCACCCATGATTAAGACATAACTGAGTGAATTCATATATTCATACTCTTATTTGAAATAAAATTGTTATGTACAAAGCAATATGATAGGATACAAGTTGAATTAATAAGTGAGTTTGGGGCCGGCCAAGTGGCATGTTGGTTAAGAGTTGGCTTTGGAGGGCGAGCTCTGAGCAGCAGAGCCACCAATTCAGATCCCACATGGGCCAGTGACGCTGCGTCCTCTACAGCTAAGATGGTGAACAACAGCTTGACCTGGGACTGGGCTGCAGTGAGTCGCCAGCAACGGAGTAGGCTGCAGTGGGGCTGCAGTGGGCTGCCATCAGCTACCGTGAGTGGCTGGCAGCCAGCGAGAGCTGCCATGAGCCGCCGTCCAATGGCCAGCGACCGATCTGCCTCAGCTGGGAAGAGCACAATGATCACAATACCAACATGGGCCAGTGAAGTGACATTCTCCACAACTAGACTGAAGAACAACAGGACAGCAACTTGTCTGTTCCCCTTCCCCGATTCCCCAATGCTGTTCCCTCCCCTAATTCCCCAATAAAATCTTTAAAAAATAAAAAACAAAAAATCAGTGAATCTGTATCCCTATAGAGAAAACAAGGCATATCCACAGATAAGCATGTGACAATATGGTATGGAAACAAAAGAAAGATATAAATCAAGTGCCTGGTAAGTTCAGAATCTCCCTGACATCAATTGTCATTTGCTTGTTGGAATCTCCCAGATATTTTTTTCATCTGAGCTGTTGACCCATATATCCCATTGTGTGCTGGACATATCCACTCAGCTATCCTAGAGGCACCTCAAAACTAAACTCATACTTCCCACCTGGCCTATTCTTTCCTTTTATTTCCTATCTCCATGGACATTCGTACCTATTGTGTCACTAAGGGCATAAATCTGGGGATTATTCTATTCTCTTTCACTTTATGCATTTTACCACATTTAACCAAGCACTAAGCTTTAGTATTTCTTTCTAATGCATTGGGGTCTCTCAAATTTGATCCCCTCCATTCCCTCTGTATTGTCATTTTCTTGTACATTTCCCTATACAGCCTCTTACAATCCATATGTAAGTACTTATGTGTCCTTGTATCCCAGCATTTTTCACCACTTGGATTTCAATGCATGAATGAATGAATGAATGAATGAATGAATGAATGAATGAATGAATGAGAAAACCAAAAAAAGGCCTCACAGACTAGGTAATATTTGAGCTGGTCTTAAGTGAATTAATGGGAATTGGCCAGGGTAAGAAATGAGGAGAATATTTCAGGTCTCAGGAAATGATGGGCTTTTCTGGAAATAGTGAAACTCTCAGCTTGGCCGGGACAGGAGACACAGCTGAGTAGTGGCAAGAACTGAACCTGGGGAAGGCAACTGGGAATCTAAAAGGAACTTGAGATCCCATCAGTGAATGTGACTTACTTCTAGAAGCACCAGAGAATCAGCAACTGTGTATAAGCAGAGAAGTGAAATCACCAGATTTGTTTTGGGTGGAGACAAGTCTGCTGTGGACAGATAGCAGAAGAAATTGAGAAGAAACTGGTGGCAGAGAGAGGGGACAAGGGCCAGAAATGAGACACCAGCAGTGCGAATGGACAGGAGATAGATTTCACAGGTAACTTAAAGGTAGAATCTATAGAGTTGGGTGATGTTAGAAAAAAACAGGGTACCTCAGTGTTAACTTGGTGACACTTATTTAAATCTCCTTTGCTATGTTTCTTAACTAAAACACTGTATTAAAACTGAAAAGACACAAACAACCTCATATCAATAGAACTACATCCCCAGGGGAATGATTTTTATTACAGTGTTTGGGCTTTTTCTAGGCAAAATTATGTACAGTCCCAGAGGGCTCTAAAGCCGGATGTCCCCTAAGCATATCACAGATACTATTAGCTTCGGTAGGATCAGAGGCCAGGGGAAAAAGCATAAACAACAACCAAAATAACCAAACACCAAGCACTTAAAGAATTGTTCAAATGATGGAAACAGTGGGAAATATTGAAAACTGGGGCTCCAGAGCAATCAATAGGGAAGATACATAAAAATAATTATAAAAAATTTAAAAAGATATAAGATCATTGACTTCAAAATATAATTTCTTTCAGGGAATGAGAGATATCAGGAAAGCTTTTACAATAAATGACATTGGAATTAGACCTTAAAGTGTGTAGTAATTTCATTTGCAGAGTTGAGGGAAAGTCATGAACAGGAATAATGGAAATTAAGATCGAAAATGCAGTATGGGGCCAGGTCATGATGGATCTTGAATGTAGCACGAATGAGTCTGAACTCCAGGGACCCACTAGAAGTGGGTTGAACTAAAAGTGACATGCTCAGCACTGTGTCAGGAAAAGTCGCTTGTCAGGGGTAGGAAAATGGAGTAAATGGGTGGGACCATAGGGAAGAGGCAATAGGAACAAATAGGGGAGGAAATTTTGAGGCAAAAAAAATGAAAGTAGGTGGGTTTGATAAGATTGGAATTGGAAAAGACTCAGACTAACTAGTTCTAGTGGGGAACACAATTGGGAGCTAATAAGCAATGAGATGGCAATGAAACCAGAGAAGATCTATTGTAATAATTGTGAATTGGTGTTTGTGGTAAGATCAATTATACCAATATTTCTGCTGAGTCTTGTCTCTGTATGGCCACCAGGACATCTGTCTTGCAATGAAGAAGATAACTAGTCAGACTGAAACTGACCTAAGAGGCATAATGGGGTGGGAGAAGAATGGAAAGACCCCACGTCTTTGATGGTGTTGCTGAATCATTGATTTAATTAACCATGGGACTTTTGGCTACATGCTAAAATATTATAACAAATGTTTTTACTGTAAAAAAATAAATCATGGTTTATTACTTTTTTTTCTACTCAGTAACGTGAGAGCAGAAGTAGAGAAATCAGATAGTGACGTCTACTCAGAATTAGAGATTTGCAGAGCAATTAAAATAGGACATGGGAACCAGAGCCTGAAGGCCATGAAGCTAGCAAGAACTGAGTTTAAATCGCAGACCAAAAGGTCCATATGGATAGGGAGACAGGCGAGGCCCATGTGGCATGTCAAACCAATGGATGGGCAAAGAGCTGCTACAGTGAGAATAAAGCCAAGATTCAATAGGAGAGAAGATTGAGAAGAGAGAGAACCATAATCAATCTCGTCTGAGGAGGTCATTTCAGACAGGACCGTGGCTGTGCCTATAAGGAGCAAGAGGGTGACAGAATTAACGTTGCCTAAGGTCCAGAGGCCAGAGATCTCTGAGGACAGGGACTTGAACACCACATAAGTGTTCAGTTTCCTGAAGCTAATAGAAGAAAGGAAGTCAGCAAATGCAGGCTCTTCAAGGGGTGAGAAGCGGGCAGAAAGTGTGAGTTGAATATAAGATGGAAACACAAGTTCTTGCGAGACAATGAACAAACAATAGCCTGGAGTGTGATGGTGGGAAGCAGGAAATTTGCTGACCCCTGCTCCTCACTCTGAGAGCCAAAGAAAGTGGAAGAAGTGACCACTGGTGACGAATTTGGCTTGGGAACTTGTAATTTAGAATAAAGCCGAGATTAAGTTTTGGCAAGAATATAGGGAAATATTGAAGGGAAAGGTTAAAGAATGTGAGCTTTGTTTAACTAAGAAAATACTAGAATGTGGTAGAGGGGCATGCCTGGGGAGAACGCAAGTCTGACATAAGAGGATGGGGCTGAAATCAACAGACAGAGAGCAGAGGCATTGGAGGGTGGGCATGTGTAATGTGGGTGGTAGCCAATTGGGTGTTTGGCTAGAAAGACAGAGAAGGGCTGATAGGAGAAAACAGGGCTGGAAGAATAAACTAAGGGGAATTCTTGGTAGTTTTACAGCCTGTCAGAATCAAAACTGTAATAAATTTGGAACCAGGCAGACCTAGATCAGAGTCCTGAATCTGTTATTTACTAGCCATGTGACCTTAAGCTTCTGTCTCTTCATCATTAAAATGGAAATAAAAATGCCTACTTCGCAGGGGTTTTAATAAGATTTTTGAGAGAATCTATGCAAAACAAGCAGCATCCTAACAGGCATTTAGTGGACACGCAGTAAGGTGAAGCATCCTTCTATCACTACTGCTCGCTGTCAAGCTTCCAGGCCTGCCTGTGCAAATGGCTTTCGAAGGTACAGCGCAGATGAGGGTGAGCAGGGGATAGAATTTCCCTCAACAGCATTCCTCCCAAAGTACACAATACTGTGAGAGAATAAAGCCATTGGTTCCGCAACGAAAAAGAATAAAAATTCTGAATTAAACTCTCAATAATGCAGCAGCCCTGAGCTTAAAAAAACCTGTAAAGGAACTTCACACACATGGTTATGGAGACAAACTTCGTGCTCTGTATTTTGTTTATTCAGTGAGTCAGCCTGTTATCCATACCTGCAAATTAACACTAATTATCAGATAAAAGTGATGTGGTAATTTGAATTGCCTGATAATCAACTACTACCAAAAGCTTAAGTAATAAGTAATAATTACCATATCATTTCATAAAGGAAATTTTTTTTCTGACTGAAAGTAGCACACCCTCTAGATAATTACAAGACTGGTTTACAGTTTTATTTAGTTTTTCCCAAATTTAAATCTCCAGCCTGGGCCTTTCCATTGAGATCCAAGCAACCTCTCTGACATCTCCCCTTTAATATCTAAGAGGCAGCCCAAACTTAACATGGCAGAAACAGAATACTTATGCTTCCAAGCCAGTCCCTCCCCAGGTCTCCCCCTCCTCTGTAAATGGCACCACCACCCACCCAGTTATGCAAGCCCAAAACATAGGAATCATCCTTCATGTATGCTTTTTCTTATTCTCCTACAATCATTGATTCATAAGCCCTGTGGGCTCTCTCCTAAAATATGTCCCAAAGCCATGATACTTCTCTCCTTTTCTGTTGCCGCTACTCTTGTCTGCGTCACCATCATCTCTCATCTGGATTACTGGGTTACAAACTCCTCACCATTCTCCCGACTCCTCTACCATCCATTCTCCACCAAACAGCCAGAGGAACCATAAATAAATCAGGTGGTGTCATTATCTTGCTTAAACTCTCCAATGGTTAATTGCTCTTACAATGAAATCCAAACTTTCCCTACAATGCTCATCTGATCTCATGCATGCCCACCTCTCTGATCTCAGGTCTTGTCCTTCTCCCCTGCACACACTGCCCTCTGGCCACACAGGCCTTCATTCTGTTCTTTGAACATGTGAAACTCATCGCCACCTTTCCCTTGCTTGTTCCTCTACCTGGAATATCCTGACACCAGGCCTTTTCATGGCTGGCTCCTCCTTTTCACTGAGGAGGAAATGTTATCTCCTCAATGAGGCTATCCCAATCTGAATTAGTATCTCTTTCTTGTCTTTCTCTATTGCATTGTACTGTTGTATTTTTTCATCAATATGGCATATAGTGGGCACTCAATACATATAGAATTAATGAATAGACCACACACAGTTTTTCTTCAATCAAAGTATGATAAACACATTAGACAGCTTTAATATCTTCCTGCTCGGCACAGGCAAGTCTCCAAGCACCTGAAATTCACCTTCAATTCAAAAGTTGCTCAAAAATATGCCAGATTGTCTCCCACCAGCTCCCCAGCTGATGAGGAGAAATGGAGGTCAACAGTCCCAGAGCAAAATGCACTGCAGCCTTCTACAACTTCACCCCTGCAGGCTTTGCTCTGGCTAGGAGCCTCTCAGGGCAAAGACGCCTGACAAAGACCCAGGTTGTGTTTCTCGAAGAACCTGAGCAGATATCCCACTCCAGGCAGGCAGAGCCACCAGCAGCAAGGCGGCTCCAAGCAGGCTTGAGGACAAGGGATGTTTGCCCCTGCAATGGGGAAAATATCGCTAAATCTCCTTCTCCGTACAGCCATCTTATAGATACAGACATAAACCTGTATTGCTTAGATTCTTCCTGTCAAGCACCACACCCTATGACAATATTGCAATGGTTTTCAAAGTGTGTAGAGAACTTGAAGGGACTTTGAGAGAGGTCATAGTTCTAGACAATGCTATCTGTCAAAAATCATAACATAATTTGTATTTTACTTTAAAAAAATAAAACCTAGGAAAGACCATATAGCAAGTTTTACAATCCAAATCCTCCAGATTAGGTAAATGAGAAAAATGGGGCCCAGAAGATTTAAAATGACTTGCTCAAGATCCCGCAGCAATTCAGAACTTTTTTCACATATAACACCTTATCTTTTGCACATTTTTAAAGATAGAGAAAAGTGAACTGATCATGAAGGATAATTTCTTTACTTTGCCTTTGCTCGGGAGTTTCAGTAAAATTAACCATATGAGGATGTTTTCTATGAGGTTATCAGACACATAATTCAATTCAACAGGGTCAAGGTCTCTTGGGGGAAGAAAAACTTTTTTTCATCTCATATCTTATTACGCTTTGTTTTTCCTTTTCTCTTGCTACATGTAACTTTTGGAAGGAGAATGCCTTCACACTAAATTCATCTTGGAAAGATTTTCCAAGAAAATAGAGCTCCACGTTTTCCAGATATTGCAAAACAAACCCCATATTTGCCTTTCTTGGACAAAAGTTGGCAGCCTGCCTCGAAAACTGATATTACTCAGCATGTACCCTCATGGCATAATTCCCAAATCCTCTATAATCTTACAAAAGCATTTTACTTCTTTCTGAAGAAATGTTCACTTTCAGTTAAGATGCTTCCATGATCTGAATAGCTATTTCCTTTTTCAGTTAGAAGGTTGATAGGAACCTAACTTGGCAATGAGGCTACCACATGTATAAATATGCACATTTAAAATATTCCCTGATAACCAAAATGAATGCATTCACTTAGAACATTCCTGGTTACTTCTCTCTTTTAATTTATAATAATTTCACAGTTGTTTTAATAGGATAGAAACAAAATAGACAACTTCTGGTTGGGTCCTTAAACTTTGCCCTGCTGTGAATGCAAAATTATATATCAGATTATTTACTGATTATACAAATGATAAATGCTCATTTGGGGAAATATCTTAAATATAAAAGAAAAAAAGTAAAAATCACCTGAAATTCACCTACCATCCAGAGAGAGACTCATCACTAATATTTTGGTAACCAACATGTATGTCTTTCTATGAACCTACACATAATATGTGCTTTTATGCAAATGAAATTGTACGTAAATTGGTTTGTGGACAAGTCTTTGCTTATTCTGCAGTCTTTTAATGGGGTATCTATCTCTTCTTCCTTTGTGCCACCTCTCCCTTCTGTCCTTAGCCAATGGAGCAGCCTAATTATACATCTTTCCCTCTAGGTTCATGCATTCTTATGCCAATAGACATAATTTATTAAGTGCTTAAAATTTTTTCCAGCATCTTTGTTGCTTCATGTTTCCTCCACCCTTCATTTTGTAAAGATGTGTTGTTACTTTTGAGGGCTCCTTTCACCTCCTACTTTGCTTTCTGTCTCAGTCATCTAGAAACCGAAAGCCCTGCTTCCTCACATGAGGGGTCCCCCACACCTGATGCTGCAAAAGATTCTCAGGGCTACTTCATTTCACCCCTTCGGTTTCCTTTTGATTTGTAGCACAAGATCTCACACAAAGGGCAAGACAATATAATAAATAACACAAATGGATGACATTGGAAAATAAATAAAGGCCACAATTATGACTGAACAAACAGGGGTTTCTTGATTATTTTTACAAAGATAAGAAAATGCTAGTCATAAGGAGTGACCTTGCTAAAAAAGTTTTTTTGGCAAGTATTTAATAACCATAATCCCAGTGTTTTTGCAGTGTGCCACATTTTAAAACATTAACTTAACATAAACATGTCATAAAAAATAGCATTTGATTTTCTGATGGATTAAAAAGATTAAGGATTTTATTCTTTATCTAAAGGAATAAAAGAGGGAATTATTAAAACAAAAACACAAATAAGCTTTATGTTGAAGATTGTATTTTTTAATGTTTAACTAAATATTAAATGGAGACATAGTTCATTCATTAAACTTGTATTTATTTAACATATCCCACATCCCAGACACCATTAGATATTGTGGAAAAAACAAGTGTGAAATAGAGTGATCTCCTGTCTTCAATAAGCTTATAGTTCAGCACATCACTGTCCAACAGAAAGATAATACAAGCCACATGGATAATTTTTAAAGTAAAAAGAAACAGGTGAAATAAATTTAATAATGTATTTTATTTAACCCAATATATCAAAATGATTTCAACATGCAAACATTTAAAAATTACTAGTGAGATATTTTATATACTGCCTACTAAGTCCTCAAAATCCAGTGTGTGTTTTATACTTACAGTACATCTCCAATTGGACTAGCCATAATTCAAGGGCTCAGTATCCACATGTGGCTGGTGACTATCGTACTGGAAGTGCAGTTTAAGTGCATCTGTCAGTACTGGCTAGGTTATGCTGTGTACAAATAACCCCAACATCTCAGCTGCTTAAAGCATCAGAAATATATTTCTCACTCAAGCTACATGTCTTTTGCAGGTCAGCGGGGGGCTCTGGTTTTCACAGCTATTCAGGGACTCAGGCTCCATCTCAACACATGATCACAGTTCACAGGAAGGAAAAGTAGGAGCAGAGCACCAGCTGTTAAATGCTTCCACCTGAAAGTGACATGTATTACTTCTATACGAAAGCGAGTCCTGTAGCCAAGGGTGGTGGGAAGTGCAATCTTATCACCTGCCCAGAAAGCTGAGAGCCGGAATGTTTGCTGCCCAACACTAACAATTGCCACATCTACTAGGCAAACATCTGAGTCAAACAATGTGAAAAACAAGAAGGGAGATAAAGAGGTAGATAGCTAGAGCTAAGCTACAACAGGGGGTGGAAGGTGATGAGAGCACTCAGCAAGGGACAGATAAAATGCTGAGAGAGTTCAGGGGAGTGCAAAGTTACTTCTGGCACCAGTGAAGAATAATCTATAAATAGTAAGGACTTGCCTGGAACTATATAGTACATACACATCTGGAAGACAGTCCCACCTAATTAACTCAAGGCTAGCCTTGAGAAACCAGATATCTCATCTCTATTATAGAGTACAAACTGCCACTGCACACGCCCTATGAAAATGTACAGTACAATATATACTAGACTCACATGCACTTTGAAGTTAATTATGTGTAAATTGTCCTTTCCAACCACTCACTCTGAACTGCTAAAACAGCCATCTCTGAACCAGCCATCAGATCACCCAGACCATTCTAAGACCTCAGAAAAGCGGAAAGGAGGGAGAGTAATCTGTAGCGACTAACACTGCACTACATTGTGGAAAAACTCTAAAAACCTCCAGCACAAGAAGAAATGCAGTGAAAAACCAAACATGGTATCAAAAAAAAAACAATTTTAATTTCCTAAGCAATATCCTGTGAAGTTATTGACAGACTGTTTGGTTGAGAAACCTTCTTTGCTTTTGTATGCCTCCTTGGCCATTTGGAAAGGTGCTAGCTATATCTGGGAATATTTTATACATTACAGAGTTGTGAGATTATTGAATTAAAAAGTATCAAGGAATGTAGAACTGATTAATACCACCTTCCTGAAACTTCCTCATGGAAAACAGAAGACAACATGTCCTCACAGGTCTGCATATGTGGGTGGGTTCAATAATATAAACTTTAGAAAAAGACAATTACACATTATAGAATATCTACTGATTTGCCATACATTATTCTGTCAATTATTAAAGGGAGCATATTAGATATGCAAAATAACATACAGTATGCCTCATCAAATACAGCTTTATCCCCCAAATCATATCCTCAGCCAGAAACCAAATGGCAGACAATTCTCTATTAATCCCAGTAATGGCAGAGTCACTAATATATAATCCAGATAATTACAACAATAACAATTTGTAGAATATCCACTGATCTACTGTATTACAAAAGATGCATCTCATTCTGTCATTTAAATTAAAGCATATTAAATATTCACAATATCAGAGAATTTCTCATCAGAAGAAAGCTTGTCCCCAAATTCTTTTCATATAAAAACCAAATGTTAGACAATCATTTACTAAATCCTGAAGGATTTACATAAGTGTCAATATGGTTGTTCTTTTTTTCCTTTTTTTCTTTCTGTCTTTATTTAAAATGCAGTAGATACTAGAATTTTTAATGTACTTAACGTAATTGCCAATAAGGTCCTAAGAATCTACAGAATATCACCATGAAATAGCTATAACACCTCTGATTACCTCCTGCATCTCATACATAGTCACATATGAGACTATTAAGGATGTCAGAATTATAGGACCAAGTAAAAAACCACTGGACCAGCCAAGTGGCTCAGTTGGTTAAGAGTTAGCTTAAGAGGGTGAGCTCTGAGCAACAAGGCCGCCGGTTCAATTCCCACATGAGCCAGTGATGCTGCGCCAGAGCTGAGCTGCCGCAGAGCTGCCAACAGGTGGCAGGGTGGATCAGGTGGTGAGAGCACATGCTCCTAACAACCAGACTGTCTGCTCGATGGTGGGCTACGCCTGCCTAAAACTAATACTGAACACAGCACCTTGAGCTGAGCTGCCACCCAGATGGTTCAGTGGATAGAGATCTTAACAAGGCTGCCAGTTTGATTCATGCATGGGAGGTGGCTATGTCCCCCTGCAACTAAGATTGTAACACAGCACCTTGAGCTTAGAGGCCACAAGCTGCCGCCGGGCAGCCAGATGGCGACTGGCACCCTCCACAACTAAGATTTAGGAACAGCAACTTGACTGGTCCCTTCCCCAATTCCCCAACATTGTTCCCCACCCCAACTCCCCAATCAAAAAAAAAAAAAAGAAAGAAAAAAACCCTTCTACTTCCAGCCTTCCACTGAGTTTGACAGTGGCATTAGGAGACACTGACCAGTTGATATTTTGTAGTTCACAAAGAGTACGATATAGTTCCCTGCCTCTAGCTCTGCAAAGAGAAACGGAACATACCCATGAAGAGAAAAGACGAAAGGAGAGAAATCACTTCAAGTTAAAATAGTCAAAAGATATCTTATAGGAAGCAGAAGGTGAGCTGACTTAAAGGATTTCAACAGCCAAGAAGAAAATAGAACATTCTGGGAAGAAATAAAAGTTCAAAAATGCAAGGTGTATGCTGAGACAACTGGATTTCCATCTGCAAAAGAATAGTTAGACCTCTTACCTCACACCATATACAAAAAGTAACTCAACATGGATAAAAGACATACATGTAAGAGCCCAAACAATAAAATTCTTAGAAGAAAGCAGAAGGGTAAATCTTGCAGACCTCAGATGCCTTTTTAATTATGACAACAGAAGCACATACAATGAAATAAAAAATAGATATGTTGGATTTCACTAACATTTTTAAAAGTTGGGCTTCACCATTAAAAAAGTGAAATGACAACCCACAGACTGAGAGAAAATATTGAAACTCATATAACTGACAACAGACTTTATCTAGAATACCTAAAGAACTCTAACAATTCAATAATATAAGTACAAATAATCCATTTTACAGATGGGGAAATGATCAAAATAGATATTTCTCCAAAGAAGATATACAAACGACCAATAAGCAAATAGAAAGATGCTCAATATCATCAGTCATCAGGGAAATACAAATAAAAAGCACAATGTGATACCATTTCAGTCACTAGCATGGATATAATTTTTTTTAAAAAAGATAACAATAGCAAAGTTGTGGAAAAATTAGAACCCTCAGCAATTGCTGATGAGAATGTAAAATGTTGCAAATGCTTTGGGAAAAAGTCTGGTACTTCCGCAAAAGGTTAAACACAGTGTTACCATGACACAGTAACTCCACTCCTATATATATACTGCGGATGCCAAAGCAATATATAGTAAGACTTATGAACGAGTTCTGTTCCAGAAAAACAGTTGTAAGTTGGATTCGTTTGTAAGTCCAACAAAGTGAGTCTTATACACCTTTGATACAAATATACAATGTAAAAGCATAAAAAAACTAAACACACACACAAAAATACTGTAAATAAACTATTTTTACTTTTACAGTTACCTTAAAATGGTTGTACAGTACAGTACAACAACTGGTATATAGGGGATGTGAGGTCCATTTGTATCTGTGAAAGTTCGCAACTCGAATGTTTGTAAGTCAGGGACTTACTGTATACACATAACTTGTATTCATCTTTTGTTATTGGTATATATTGGGTATTACAATTTTAATATGGTTTTTTCCTTTCTTAAAATGTGTATACAGTTTTTGGCACCTTCTGCATATATCCAAGAGAAATAAAAACACATGTCCACACAAAAGGTTATGCATGAATGTTCACAGAAGCATATTCATAATAGCCAAAAAGTAGAAACAACCCAAGTGTCTATCAACTGATAAATACATGAAAACATATGGTATAGTCAGTCATACAATAAAATACTATTTGGTAATAAAAAGAAATGCAGTATTGATACTCGTACATGCTACAATATGGATGAACTTTCAAAACATTATGTTAAGTGAAAGAAGCCAGTACAAGAGACCACATATTGTATGGCTCCATCTACTTGAAATGTCCAGAATAGGCACATCTATAGAGACAGAGAATAGATAAATGGCTGCAGAGGGCAGGTAGAGAGGAGAAGGGAAGTAACTGCTAATGGGTATGGAGATGGGTTTTGAGGGGATGGGGGTGGACATGGGAGTATTCTGAAACTGATTGTTGTGATGATTGTACAACTTTACGAATATACTAAAAACCATGGAGTTGTACATTTTAAATAGGTGAATTCCATGGTTATTTGAATTATATATCAATAAAACTGTCCTTTAAAAAAATGCAAGGTGTATTTATTTGTTGGGAACTATTGGGTCGTCGGGAAAGTCATGACGCATTTTTGCACTGAAAAACATAGAAAAAATACATCATGACTTTCCCAATGACCCAATATAAATAGACCATTCTGGCCAGATAACATAATTTTGATAGTAGAGAAATGGAAACTAAAATTGTAAACCTAAGTTGCCACCATGGTCTGCTGGAGGACTTTCAATCCAAAGGAAAGGATTTTGAACTGTATCCCCTGCTTCCCAGTTGATTGGCTCAGGATAGAGTCCAAAACCTAGTAAATACCCCCAAAATGACAGCTAGTTTATCATCATTAAGAGGTCTCTGATAATTCTATGAGGTACATTCACCTTTCTGGAACCCCTGCATTGGCCTCCATAGTCAGGGATGTATGTGACCACTTAGACTTAGTTCTCCCAAGACCCGAGGGCCATCCAATAATCCAGTTTACTTGAGAAAATAATGAAAAACAGCTTGATTTTTGAACTTTAAGAGGAAGAAAATAATTTCAGAGCCTTGGAATTCTAGAAATACCCACATAGTTAAATGAGACTTGTAAATTATCTTGAGGTAACAGACTGTCACTGCAATAACAAGTGAACAACAATTAATCTCAATAATGGCCGTGTTCACTAGAAGTTACCCAGCCACACACACAGAAATCTGGGTTTCTTACCTTTTCATTCAGGACCATGAGGAAAACATAAATTTTCGGGCCAACTTTTTCACTGTCAAGTAGATAATAAATATGCATACAAGTCATCAGAGAATTACTAAAGAAACACCTAAAATAAATTAACAAACAAAATGGAAATTGATGTTCCTATCTTTGAGCAGAACAACAATTTCACTTCTAACTACTCAGGTTAGAGTGTATTCCAGTTTTTAGCATATATCTAACGATGCCCAGGTTACTTCTAAACTTAGGACAGTTACGAATGAGTGAACAAAGAGTGAAGGAAACCTCTAACATAACATGATGATTCTCCCATACAGCAGAAAAGCAGATTTTCATAAGGCGGCAGGGACAAATTTTCCCTGGGTTCCACAGTGTTAATCTGCTCCTCTACCTTCCAAGCTGGAGTAGCAACCTCTTCCTCCAAGACTGGTTCCACCTCAGACTCTGACGCTACTCTAGGACCTACGCTGGTACAAGAAATTAGTTGGCATTAGTCAGCACACAATGACGGGTGGTCCAGAAGAACTCTGAGTTGAAGAAAAAAAACTAACCAGGGATTTGAAAAACCACCATGGATATCCACCTGTGGTTAATTAAGTAGTAAGACAGACAAACCATATGTGCTTTACTCTACTTGAAATGCCCCAAACTGCCTATGGCGACCCTGGGCACCAGCGGTCTGCTCGTGGGTACACTGGGTGGTCTTTCCACTGACACCCTAAATGACCCATCAGTACATGTACCATCTTTCCTTTTCTGTTTCTGTGTCCTTAAAGGGAGAAGGAGGACAAGAATAAAGATAAAAATATCATGAACAAAACCCACAAGCTCTTCTGAGGACATAAGAGTCTTTTACCATTTATTTTTATCTCACTGGAAAAGAAAAACTTTACTATATACTATGCCATGTAAATTCCAAGGATAGTTTAATTACTTCTATTATTCACATACAAATGATTCATGTTTCTAATTATAGTTGAATGGTTTCTTTAAACAAATACAGTCTTCCTCCAAGCCCATTCATTTATTTTCATAAAACACAATATACTTCTTGTTACGTTCCACCTTTTACCTTAATGGAGAGGCAGGAAGTAGCTCAGCTTCTGGGCCAAGAGAAAGCACTATTATCACCTATCCAAGTGGATCACAAGTCACCCCCTGAGGTCTGAAGTTTCATTTCAAAACCACCTCTCACATAAAGTCTAAAATCCAGTTGGAGGAAAAAGATGTTAACTGCCTGCCATGGCCCTAGAACCAAAGCTATTTTGTCCCTGAGCCAAATAAGACTACAGTTCCTACCGGACTGGCATAATAAGCAATCTTCCCAGAGCTATAGTCAGTAATTTACTAAAATTACTCCAAAAGACAGCATAGGAAGCATAAAACTTTTGCAAAGTATAATATTTCTCATTCTGTGATTTAAAGAAAAGGGGATTGAGAAATAAACTACTAAGTGGGTTTAAAAATAAAGCTATAAATCTATTCAGGATGAAAATAAGCAACAGGCTAGAGTTAATGATGACCTTAATATGTTCAAAATTAATAGAAAGAGAAAGTAATGGGAAATGTCCTAAGAATGGAAAACCTAGAGGCAAGCATATGCCTCCCAAGCAGAAAATCTAGCATGAGACATTAAAATTTATGTATTCTCTCTCTAGATAATCTTCATAAAAATTATATATAGGAATCCAAGTATCAAGGAAAAAGTTATACACACAAAATTCAATATTCAGCTCTATACTCTGAGAAAAGGGACAGCAAGAACCATCTTGCTGAACTGGAATACAGTAGCCATTTAGAGCTAACACATTTATGACTATTATAAACTATTATTGATTGGGATTAATAAAGAGTAACCAAACGCTGAGTTCCAAAATAAGATTTGGAAACATCCCAGAACACTTCTAAAATTGTGTGTTCTGTGGACCATAAAAACATAAAGGAGCACTGTCTGCCAAGAAACTGACAAAGATTCTAACATTCCTTAGTTACTTTTATGAAGGATGACTCCTAGAGAAACCATAATAATGCTATACATCTGAAATACATTTTTTAAACACAGAAAAGTAGAGCATGTTTGCAAACCATATGTCTGATGGAATTAATTTTCAAGGCCCTGAAGGTAATTTATATATATTTTGTCAAAAAAAAAAAAGGCAACCATATAAGACATGTTAACATGAAAAAAGGGTATAGCTGGAAGAACCACAATAAGCAGTCAGTAAAGTAAATCCTGGTTCTCTAAGCCTCTCTTTTCTGTACCCTTTTCTCCACTACCATTTTCAGACCTACAAGGCCCCCGGGTTTCATCTTTTCCCTAGTCCCCCATCAAAATGTATTTGCAATATAGATCTAATACCATCACTTGGTTCCTGTGTCAATTTTAGGCTATGTGTTGCTACTCTCAGAGGTCTCTGCTTTCTTTCCCATTATGAAATAAAAGACTGAAATTACTTTCCCATTATGAAATAAAAAGCTTTGACCTGGTTAAAGTAATTTCAGCATTCAGAGAACAACTGGGAAAGTTATGAGGCTATTTTACCTTTGAAATTGTACTATTAAACACCTGCCCATTCTGTTTTCCTGTAATGCCAGCCTCACTATAGAAAGGTAACCCTCACAGTTTTAAACTGTTTCTTAAACTAATTCAACTTTATACAAAATTAGCATATTCTCTTTTTACATCAGTGTTCCATCTTTTTTAATCCAGTGACCCCTATCAACGACTCTGAAAAACCCAGTTCACAATTCCTATCATCTCCTAACCAAAAAAGTATACAGGAATATAAAAGCACTCCTTTTATTAATTTAAAAAAAAAGGAGTGATCTGAGGAGCCCAGAAGACGACAATCTTGGGAAAGGTGATAAATCACCCCATACACAAAGAAGAAATAGCTATTTCCCAACCAAGTACACGCTTTCACATGTTTCAGAAATCCTATTTCTCCTTTTGTCATATTTAATCAGTGAGGTGGAGCTGCCACAGATAACAGCTAGCAAACAAGGGTCCAAAATTCAAATGTCTACAGGAGCGCGGCAGCTCACAGAAAATAGTAGATAAATGTTGTGGGCTAAGTGAGTGGGATATGGGGAGGAGGAGTAAGAAAGACAGCAGACCCCTCCTACAGGTGGCATCTGTGACTCAGCTACATTATGGCCATGCAATGTTGGCAGATCATCGATTTTTTAAAGAAGCCAGAAGTAAAGATTTTCATGTGACATTTGCTAGCAACTACCAATAATTTGTATTTTTAAAAATACTGGGTAGAACAACTCTTGGTGAGCCAAACCAAAGCTCAGTTGCCAGGGTGTGTCCCACAGGTCACCCATTTGGTGTATCTTTTATATAGTTATGATCACCTGGTCCAATCCCTGATGCTTTTCCAATGGGATTTTACCTATGGAACCCAGAGGGCTTGAGAGATGTGATGGTTAATTTTTTGTGTCAACTTGGAGGTGTTCTGGATGAGATTAATATTTAAATCAGTGAATTTGGGGTAAAGCAGATTGTCCTCCATAATGTGAAAGGGTCTCATTCAACCATTTAAAGGCCTAAATAGAACAAAAAGAGTAGCCTCCCTGAGCAGGAGATAATTATCCAGAAGATAGGTTTCTGACTTCATCTGCACCATCATCTGCTTTCCTGGACCCCAAACCTGACAGCTCACACTGCAGATTTTGGACTCTCCAGCCTCCATAAT